>NC_056732.1:210433316-210583316 GCF_019279795.1 Protopterus annectens | reverse complement strand
GTTTATTCTCTGGAAAATGACATTCAGCTTGATATCATTGACAATTACTGGAATAAACCTGTATTTTTTTGTCCATAGAACATGTAAGACCTTGGCTTGTTAGTTTAGATAAACAATACTACTCGCCAGTGCTTCAAACATTCATGCAGTTACACCGGCCTTTTACAAAGCCTTTTACTGTAATGCTGCCCCCAGTAACCTTTGCACACAATTTTACTTTTCATTGCTTTGCATGCATTACTTTTACTGCAGTGTATATGATTTACTGTGAGCCAAGGCTGTGGGCAAGTTGCTACTTCTTTGCTAGTGCTATGGCATACAGTGCCATCCTCCATCTGGCATGGTCATCCCCTGCTGCTGACTCCTTGAACGATTATTCATCTGGTCATCCTCCAATGCCTGGTGTGCCGGGGGTTGGTCCTTGTGCAGCTGCACTCCCTGGTGTAACTGCCTCTTATGTATGTTTTTGTTTAACAATGTAGATACTGAAAATATTTTTGCACACATAGCTGGATCATACCACAGGGCAACAGTGGATATATCCAGACAGTCAAAGTGCGCCTTCAGCAGCCCAGACACACACTCCACAATAAATGTAGTTTGCAACAGGGTATAGTTATACCCCTAGTCTGTTTCATTCTGTGGATTTCTTATAGATGTCATCTGCCAAGGCTCTCAGCCCTATCCACTATCACTAATGATATGCCCCTGAAGGAAGCCACCCCCGCTCACACATACACAAACCACTGATAAAGTTCACAAGAGTTACATATGTGGCAATCATAATAACTGCCTTGGTAGCTCACTGACAGATTGCAGA
The DNA here is from genome assembly GCF_019279795.1 of Protopterus annectens. NCBI lineage: Eukaryota > Metazoa > Chordata > Ceratodontiformes > Protopteridae > Protopterus > Protopterus annectens. Next base: position 210,582,496 of record NC_056732.1, on the reverse strand, counting down.
TGATAGCCTTTGCATTGCTGACCACCTGGCATTTAGCTGACTGATATGCTTTCTGGTCCACATACCTTATTCTGGGTTCCCTTAGTGGGGCCTTTATTTTAATGTGGATACATTCTATGGCCTTCAGAACCTCAGAAAAATTGTTTATGCCATAGAATTCCTGCATGGAGTTTCTTCTCTCCTCTCTGGTATGAAGAAACAACATATGCTTCCTCCACATGCTGCAGCAAGGTATCATAGATCTCATGGAATATTCACGAGATAGATGCCTGGGAAACCTCCTCCATATTCTCAGCTGGCTGTTAAAAGGTCCATGTAGCTAATACATGCAAGGTCACACATACCTCAGTATCTACTGGGGTAGAGAAGCCATGATTCCCATGGAACTTCAGATAAGGCTGACAAATGTGCACCAAGTCATGCATGGCGTGCTAGCCACACAGTACCAGTACACAATGTTGATGACAGGGAGTCCATGAAATGTTAAGCACAGCTGAATGAATCAACACTACCGGCGGTAGCATCTTGCATCTCTGTGCCTCATAGTAGCATTAATATCTCCTTGCGTATGCACTAATGCTGCAGCAAACCCTAACATATTTTGATGGCTGTGTAACATGTACACAATGATTTTGTTGTGGTCATTAGCAGTACTATTAGAGCACCATGTTATGCTTGTTATTCTGCCATCTCAGTTCACCTCAGATACATGATACTATTCATTTTAAAAGCAATGCCCATTACCTTCGACTTTTACAGCCATTAGCAGATACCACAGCCAGCATCGCTGCTCAGCAGGGCCACTCATGTAAGATGGCACACTCTGAATGTATACACCCTGTACATAATCACTACTTGCACAAAGTCACCTACTGCAATGTGTCAATGTTTTCTGAATCTCAGGTTCTGCTTTTTTTTTTGCATATTTAAATAAAATTATTTTTTTATAATGTCAGCTCTGATTAAAAATTTAGATGAAATGCAGAAGTTAAGTTAGTTGTTTTTTTTTTTTTTTTTTTTTTTGCAATTCCTGGCTTATCCTTGCAGTCACGACTCGTGCTATCGGGCTGCCCACAGCTGTGGAGAAAGAAAAGAACATTTTAACAATAAAAAATATGTATTATTATTTATTTAAATGTTACTAGCTGTTTAGCTGGCTGAAAGCTCTAAATAAGTCTGACTCGCAAAGTCTGGAACTCAAACTACGCATGCTCACTGAGTTCCGAGTTTTTTTTTGTAATTAGTCTCTGTAAATTGAATCTGGACAACTGTAAAAGCAGTCCAGATTAAGGAAAGAAGGCATGAGTGTGATGCCCAGAAGTCTATGCGGTTTAACCCTCACAGTAAAATGGAAGGGGATTGGACTACCACGTTCACAGTCATGTACATGAAGTGGACGGCCTGGATGGCTGCTGATTGGTTCTCGCTCTATTCTCATAAAAGAGAGCGAGAATCAGTTAAAGTACTACTAGCACAGATGGTTTGTTGTTGGTATTACGAGGAGTCACAAGTTAACCGTTGCTGAAAAACACCCTTTTTGGCTTGCCTAGTTGCCTTGCATGTGTGAGATAGTCAGATTATTAGAGGGAGACAGACGGACAGTAACTCAACTCATTTTTTTAACTTTAAAATTGAGGTAGGTGACCGTGTTGGTTCTTATTTAAGTTACGTTATTTACTGCAGCATGGCTGAAGGTTCTTTACCTCTCTGCTAGGAAAGTAAGGAAACACGTCCATACAAAGCAGTTGTAAACACTTGTTTTGTTTCTTGTGCGCTTTCTGTATGTGCCTAGACACCTGTTGGCATCCAGTGATGTTAAGAACACACATACACATTCATACACAGTTTCTTCTCTTCAGAAAATGCATTCTATTGCAAAGCCTGTTCTTCTAGCAGCTTAAGTGCAATATTTAAAATTCGCCTCTAATCTGGGGTGTTTGCCTACATTGTTTGTTGGATTTGTCCTTGATTCTTGTGGTAAAAGGCTGATAGCTAGTAAGTAGCAATTATGTTTTACATATAATAGGAACATTAGTACAACCTGCTCTAGAACCTGCTGGAAAGCACTAGGAAGCCTTAAACTGATACAAGGACTCAACTTGCCTTGTTAATAAGGAGAAATTAATTGTAGGCACTAAACAACCTATAATTGCAAAGTACCTTGCAAAGGTAAGGGAAAACAGTTCTTGTACTTTACAAAAAAGCATCCAAACAGGCACATCTAAGGGTCAGCTTCTGGTGATTTATCCTGTCCACTTGGTGAATCTGGGTATACTGGGGCAATACAGCAACTGCCTAATGTACACAGACAACCCTCTCCTCCTATCACCCAACACTACAACCTGCGAGAGATGCAGTTACATAGCCAAACTGGAAGCAAAGCTCTCTCTCCAGCCAAGATTGTCCTAGACAGTCAAGAGGAGAAGGTTAACGCCTGCACTACACCTCAAACAACACATAGCCCTTCAAAACCCACACCATCAACACCCACACATAGCAACACTAAACCCACATATGTGGAGGCCCTTAACATTAACCTGCCCAAGCAACAAGGACCTCCGAAGCTGAAATGCAAATAAACACCAGTCACAACCAAAGTGACACATAGCTCACAACACCAATGTGCCACCCAACAACAGCCCTTAAGGCAAGACAATGTACCCAGCACTTTAGTTATAGGTGACTCTATAGTCAGGCACACTGATGTCCCACTCACCAGGCTGAACAAGGAGAAAATTACAGTCAGTTGCCTGTCGAGTGCCAGGATCTGCACATAGCGCACTCCACAACAAGTACAAATATTACTCTCTCATTGTCCATGTTGGAATGAATGACTCGAGATGTACCTCCCTGGACTACATAAAAAGAGACATGGAAGAACTCTTGGATCATGTGGCCCAGGCAAGTATGACCCTAGCCCTGAGTAGCATCCTGCCTTCACCCCAAATGATACCACAGTATATGGACAAAATGATTGACTTCAGCAATTGGCTAAGCTTTTGGTGTCATTCAAAGGGGATCCAGTATCTGTCTGCCTGGGACGACATGGTCGACAAACCACGATCCTTTGCCAGAGATGGTCTGCACCTGTCACCCCCAGGATTCAAGTTACTGGCTAAAGCTCTTGCCATCCTTATAGTGCCTTTTTTAGGCAAGATTCAAAGGACAAAACCACCACCATAACAGATACAAGCATGCAAAATCTGAAGGTAATGCTACGCAATGCTAGAAGTCGAAACCTCAAAATGCACTCTCTTGAGGCATTCCTAAAAAATGAGAACATCGATATCTGTGCAGTAACTGAGACCTGATTCAAGGCTCCAGAGAGCACCCCTGCAATACCTGGCTACAATTCTTACCACACTTTTTAGCCACCAAACCATGACCGAAACACTAAAGGTGGAGGTGTGTCCATATTCACCAAGGATATTCACACCTTCCGGCTGGTTGCCCAACACAATGCATATGAAATTCTCCAGGTGCAACTAACACTAGGTAAGACTGCAATCCAAATTGTAGCTTGCTAAAGATCCCCCACCATGCCCCAAGATTCTCACTACACCTTTCTAAACATACTGGAAAATATTAAGATACAACCAAACACCCTAATACTGGGTGATTTCAACTACCCTACCATTAACTGGGAAAACTACTCGGTGTACCAACACCTTTTCCCAAAGGTTCTTGGAATTCATAAATTCCAATGCCCTGTATCAACTAATCCATTGTCCCACCAGGGGCTCCAATATCCTAGACCTGGTCATAACCAACATGGGAAATAGATGCTCCACACCAGTGGTCACCCCTTCATAGGTCAGGTCTGACATAAGCAAATAACCCTTGACATCCATATCTCACCCCCCACCCCCCAGTAAGGAAACCTCCATAAAAAACTTCTCCAAAGCCAACTTCATGCTACTCAAGTCTGAAGTGACAAACTTCATGACACCCATGCAGATGGGAGTTGAAAGTTCGACTGCTGAATCCTACACTAAAACACTCTACAAGCACATCTACTAGTGCATGAATCATGCCATCCCAAATAGAACCAAGATGCTCTCCTCTAAAAAAAAGGAAGCCAATCTGGTGGTCCCCTGCCGTAAACAAACTATACAACAGAAGAAAAAACTGTTGCAGAAAAGAGGAAAATCTCAGGGTGCAAAAAACTCCCTTACCAGCCACAGTAAGAAGCTGAGATCCCTCATAAAATTCTCCGAAGCTTGTTACGAAAATAAAATTGTCAAAGATTCCAAAGACAACCAGAAGGTATTCTATAGTTATGTCAAGAATCTAAATGGCATTGCTCAGATATGCTCTGAGCTACAACAGAATGGCATTAAATATACTGACCCCAAAGATATTGCCAATATCCTGGAAGATTGATTTAGTGCCAACTTCATCCCCCCTCTCACCCCCTAAAGTACCCATATCAATACCAAAAGATTGCCAAATTCTGGTAATCATGGCCACACAGGTAGAAACCGCACTCTCCAAAGCTAAGAATACAGCATCCATGGGACCAGATGACATCTGAGCTGTGTACTACATGAACTACAAAATGAACTGGTACCTCACCTAAGTGTCATTTTTAATCATAGTCTCACCTCAGGCTTCATGCCCACTGAGTGGTGCACATCTACAGTTATCCCACTCCACAAGGGGGGATCCACCTTGGATCCTGGGAACTACTGTCCCATCCATCTGATGAGCCTGATCTGCTAGGGCATGGAACAGATTATCATGGAACTTATAAACAAAGACATTGGCAACCTTCAAACACTGGACCCCACCCAGTTTGGGTTCATGAATGGCCAATCTTGTCTCCTGAACCTGGTTGACTTCTTTGAATCAGTCTCCAGAGCTGTGGACGAGGGTAAGGCAGTCCAAACAGCCTATCTGGACCTCACCAAGGCCTTCAACATCATCCCCACATAAATCCCCATGTCACTCGATGGGTTGCCAACTGGCTTACAGACAGAACCCAAACTGTAAAAGTAGCTGACTCCAAATCCATCTCCAGACAAGTGACAAGTGGAATACCTCAGGGTCCAGTCCTGGGACTGCTCTTATTTGACATCTACTTCTCTGAAGTACAGGCCAACACTAAGGGACTCTGGCTAACAAAGTTCGCAGATGACTGTAAACTGGGAGCCATTATTGAATCCCCAAATGATGTGGATATTCTACAAAAGGGCCTTGCAGAAACAGATGCTTGGTGCCAGAGCCATGGATTCAAGCTTAATGCCAAGAAATGTATAGTTATCCCCTTTAGGAAAAACCATGTACCCATGAATTACCACATAGGTTGCGGTACACTAAAAACTGAAAGTGTGATGAGAGACTTAGGGACACAGGTGGACAGTGGTCTCACCTTTGATAACCACATCGCCACAACAGTCAGCAAATCCTTCTATATGACACACCTCATCACTAAGCTCTTTTCTTCCAGAAAAAAGGAGGTCGTTGTCCCACTGTACTCATCTCTCATTAGACCTATTATAGAGTACAACACCCTGTTTGGTATGTACCTCACAAGATATCTGCAAAAGCTGGAAAGGCCACAGAAATACCTCACTAAAAGAATCACAGGCCTAAAGCAGATGCCCTATGCTGACCTTCTAAAAAAAACTCCAGTTATACTCTGTGGCATATCATCTACTCAGAGGTGATCTCTGCTTAACATACTAGGCCATGTCAAACCCTGAGCTGTTGGACATGTTCCACTTAAGGAAATCCCAATCCCTCAGAGCCACACGCTTCAGGGATCTAAACTTTTTCATCACAATGAACAAAATATGCTGGAGGGGTAGGTTACTGACCCAGAGACTCCTCATACTCTGGAATAGACTGCCCATACATATCAAGCAGAGCGCCTCCTTGGCCCTCTTCAAAAGGAACCTTCACGATTGGATGGGAGATAGGAAATTCACCCCGGGGATCACGTTAATTGCCCTGCTAGACAGGGGTCCAGGGAAGTAAATATTGTTCGAAGAAATATCCAGGGAATTGTTATGGCTAGACTTGTACAGGCCCTAGGGCCAATAGCCTAGCACCAATCTATGATCCTATGAACCTATGAATCTTTACATTTTGATTGCTGTTGTGAAGCTGAAATTAAACCATGCTCTTTTCAAAAACACTAACCTTCAGCACTGCGTACGTGGAGGGGATTTCTGGATATGTGAAGATGGCATCATTTAATTAGTTTAGGAATGTCTCGTACATTTCCCTTTTTAAATGTTTAATTAACATTCTACTTGTATGTGTGTAGCATATATTGTACTTGCACTTTCTACATGGTGCAAAAAAATAAATGTGGCTTATATTTAAACAGTTGGAAGTTTTAACAATCTAGCTAATTTTTTGTGGCTTATATAATGGGCCCTAATTTTAATGGTAGCACATCCTTGAGACAGCAAATTATCCATTATAACCCCAGGCCCCAGAGCATGAATTTCAACATAAGCACATTTTAAGTGCTATGATTTTGGACCTTCTGCTAAGTTTTTTGATGGTCTCCTGTTATGATTTTGTCAGCTGCTCAAGTTAACAGTACTAATATTAAAAAGTGTCCCTTCTTTGACAGGTTCCCAGCTGTATTGTATGGCTATTCTATATTTTTGCATCACATTTTTGGTCTGTTTTTCATAAAATTGTGGTTTTCTGGCAAATTAGTGGCAAATCATTAAAGACTAAAGTTAGAAAATAATGACAGACATTTGAGTTTCAGATTTCATATCCTTCAGAAAATTCATACCAATGCAAGACCTACTATTCTATTATCTTTTTAAGTTTATAAGAGCAATAATTAAAAATTGTCCTTTTTTTGGGCCTTTGTCCCACTTCTATGTATGGCTTTGTCCAGATTTCTTGCTCTGAGGTTGAGAGGTATGACAAATGTGTCAGGGCCATCACAGTCAGCCAGAGACATTTCAAATTGTGACATACTTGTTGCACCCCACTCCCCCATGTAGTGACTCTGGATGTTTCAAAGAAAGGCAAGGAGCAGTTATGCAGTGTAAGTGTGCAGAGTATCCCTCCATCCAAGGTAGACACAAGTACTACAGTGGCTTTTCATCTGTCCTTGATTTTGCAGAATATTCTGGTTTTCTGTCATTTTTTATACTGTTGATGTATGCTTCTTATTATTCAGAAAGTGTCTGTTGCTCTGTGTTTAAGTAGCAATGCTTTAATGACCATCAGGTAAGCTTGTCTGAGATTGTAAGATGCAAGTAAGCTTTAATAAGCATACTGTAAAAGAATTAGCAACATTGAAAGCCTTTCTGTTGTTGCCATGCAGCGAAGACTTACATAACTAGATAATATATAAGCCTTGGGTATTGAAATGCATATGACAGTATTTGTAGTAAAGGGCATGATTACAGTATTTTAAGAAGCTCATTACATTTGTTGGAGACGTGCAGTCATCTTTGCAGGCTTTACCCAAAAACTAAACAAAATGCCAATCTATCATGTGTAGTCCATAACCTGTGCAGTAATCCTTTAAGCAATATATCTTGAGCTTGTTTCTTGTTTGCTGCTCATTTTTTACTTTGATCATGTTTTCCCCATGAAACAAGTAGATAGTTGTTATCAGGCAGCAGGTTTTATTTTGGATAAGAAACATTTTTACAAGTGGGGGTATCACCGAGATTGCTACTTTCAGCATGTTACTTGGTACTTTTATAAAGCTGAATATAAATTATAATTAGAACTGCAATGTAAGGAGAAGTGGTTTGAGTTTAGTGCTGCTTGGTTTTCTTATACTTGATTTTGACTGGCATTCCAGTAATGTATTTAAAAAGTAATTTAATTTTTCATGCCACACAACCTTTTTATTTCCATCTAGATATTAAGTAAGCTGTCATGCAGCCAATGCATTGAAATATTTTTTTTCTTCTACACTTCATTTTGAGCTCTCATAATGACGGTTTGGTACCCAGGGCAGCATATTTAATTAAAGTTCTAGTTTTTGTGGTTTTGAGCATAGCTCTGCCCCTTTCTAGTTAGCCACACCCCTTCCCATTGGTCCCCCCACCCATTCAGCTGTCTCCTGCAGCCCCCCCTTTGATTTGAAGTCAGCAGCCACCACTGACCCTTTGCTAATTATGCAAACATTTGGCCACTTGTAGAAGAGCCTTTGAATCAAACTGAAAGTACTGCACTAGCTTCTAAAAGTGCAATTGCAAGTATTCAGGAGCACCATTTTTTTAAGCATAAATGATTTTTTTATAAAGCATCACTGCAAAATACACAGCACCAATAAAGACATATTTTTAAATAAAACACTAATTTTGTATGAAAAAAGTAATGTTATATTACCCCTTTCATTGCATCAAACAGTAATTATCTCAACAGATGCAAATAACTAGCAGTCATTACTTATTACAAAATCATTAACTAATGTCTTCTTCCTGTTTTCATCTGGCTCAGCTTACAAAGCTTCATTGATGATGTAGGTTGAACTTTAACCTAAGACTGTCAGAATAGGAGTAGTCTCCACTCGGCTGTTCTCTTTACATAGATGCAGTTGTAGAACATTTAATTAAAAACTGGTGACACTGCCAAAAATGTACCATGTAGTCAAAGTTATCACCTTCAAGTAGGCAGAGCTAATCAACCACAAGAAGGAGGATTACAAAAAAAAATGTACAACCAGGGTAAGGTCAGCAAAACATAAGTGATTCCAAAAGAAGAAATGCATATTTCTTCATTTAATATTTACAAATAGGAAAACTTGCAAGCCTCATAGGCAGGTGCACAGCTACATGTGATTCTACAAAATAATTGCCTATCACTACTCCAAAGTCCAGGACACATATAAGTTGTTGCAGCATACCTGGGAACTCAGCTGTGCACTAAATGTAAATGCTAGTGCAAACTAAAGGAACATGTAGTATCACATCTGTAAGAACTCAGTAGTGTGTGAGGTGGATGATTTCCTTTGTACTGTATCTGGAAAGCCAAGTGATCGCTGCTGGTTGTACCTACAGTCTCAAACATATATTAACTGCTTATATTTCTATTACTTAAGCAGCCATATTGTATGTTATATTCTCTAACAGTAAACCTTAGGCTTATGTAATAACTTCTTCTCTTTCATTATGATGTACTCTTAGGTTTATGATTTTTGATTATGTGCATTTTTAACCAAGCAGACCGCACACACGCACATATTCAAAAGGACTAGCAACGATATTCTGTCTACTGCTTTTTCCTGATATAGTTGCATATACATATAAACAGCTTCACAGCTTCCACCCCCTCCATAGGAACTGGCACATATGCCCAGACCTACACCAATGTACTATACAAGCACTTATATAACTGCATCGAATCAGGAATACCTGACAGGACAAAATCATCCTCCTCAAGCAAGAGTAAACCTGTCTGGTGGACATCTGCAATAAATAAACTATATAACAAGAGGAAAAAAAATGCTGTCCAGGACCACGAAGGAGCAGATGCCTAATGGAAAGCAATTTCTCCTTAGTCTGAACAAGCAAATAAGAGCACCAGTAAAATCCTCCAAAGCAAACTTTGAGTTCAAACTGGCTACATCTACTAAAGACACTCACAAGGCTTTCTTCGCATATGTCCATAAGCTCAAGGGAAGCACCCAGATCTTTTCAGAACTGGTAGTCAAGGAAACTACATACACTAATGCCATAGATATAGCCAACCTGCTGACAGACAGGTTCAGTGAAAACTTCACCCCTCCTTCCCTCCATCAGTAAATCAGGTCATCCCCAGCACCTGCCTCCCTCCCCTTATCTCTAGGGAGCAAGTCATCACTGCCCTCTCAGAGGCAAAACATACAGCCTCCATGGGACTAGATAACATCTCAGGCTGCATCCTAAGACAGGAACTTGCAGCACCATTAGGCACCCTATTCAAGCAAAGCCTGAGTACTGGCTTTGTCCAATCCGAGTGGAGGATAGCCACTGTCATCCCATTGCACAAAGGTGGAGCACCCACCAATCTGGGAAATTATAGACCCATCAGCCTAACTAGCCTGATCTGAAAGGCCATGGAGCAGATTATCATGGATCTTATTAACAAGGACATTGGCAACCTCCAAACTCTTGATGCCACACAGTTTGGTTTCATCAAGGAGAGGTCATGCCTGCTAAATTTGGTCAACGTCTTTGAAACAGTCACCAAAGCCATGGACAAGGGGAAGATGGTGCACACCTCCTACCTTGACCTGGCTAAGGCCTTTGATACTATTTATCACTCGGGTATAATAGATAAACTCTCTCAAATAGGCACCAATCCATATGTTACAAGATGGATAGCAAACTGGCTCACTGATACAACCCACCTAGTCATAATAGGGGAAGCCACCTCAAGCAGTCGACCCATAATGAGTGGTGTACCCCAGGGATTGGTTTCGGGGCCTTTGTTGTTTGGGATGTATTTTTCTGAGGTGCAGGCCAAAGCCAGTGGGCTGTGGCTAACCAAGTTTGCAGATGACTGTAAGCTGGGAACTGTCATTAGTTCACCTAGTGATGTGGACATCCTCCAAGAGAGTCTCACCCAAACATACGACTAGTGACAGAACCATGGCCTCAAACTGAATGCCAAAAAATGCATCATCATCCCCTTTGGGGAGAGTGATGTCCCTACAAATTATCACATTAATAACAAGGTCCTAAGCATGCAATCAGTTGTGAGGGACTTGGGCACCCAGATTGATACCAAACTGACTTTTGACCACCATATTGCCTCCATTGTACGTAAAGCTTTCTACATGGCCCCACCTCATTAGTAAGGGTATCTCATCCAGAGACAAGGTGGTCATAACATCCCAGTATTCTTCCTTATGAGACCCATTACTGAGTGCAATGCCCACTTTCTACACATACCTCACAAAGCACATGCAGCAGTTGGAGAGACCACAAAGGCTCCTCACCAGGAGAATCCAGGGCCTCAAACATCTACCCTTCACAGATAGGCTAAAGGCCTTGTCCCTCTATTCAGTCTCCTACAGACTCCTTCAGAGGTGACCTCTGTCTGGCATACAAAGCAATCTCAGACCCCTCCTTGATGGGACTGCTGCATATCCACAAGTCAAGCTCCACTTGAATAACCTGCACACATGACCTCATCCTGGTCTGTGACATCAGTAAGACTTATTGGCGGGACAGATTTGTGCACAGAGACTCCCCCTTCTGTGGAATAGACTCACACTCCATGTCAAGCAGAGTACCTCATTAATGCTTAAGTGCAACCTGGATAACTGGATGGAAAACAGAAAATACACCCCTGGGATTCCACCTGTGTCCCTGCTGGACAGGGGCATCAGGTGCTGACTTGTCAGAATATGGGATAAATTCTGGCTATTATTGGCTAGGCTTGTAAGGGCCTCAGGGTCAATAGCCTAGTAACTCTCTATGATCCTATGATAAACATCTTGACAAACAACAAACTAGTGAAAACATTCATTCCTCAAAATGATTAAAACAGAAGCTCGGTTTCTAATGCCACTGAAATGCATGCCCTTTTTCACAAAAGTTTGTCTATGCTTATGCAGATAAAAAAATGTTGAGAAGAAAAGTACCACCTTTATCTCTAGCCTCTCATGATGCTGCCTTCTTTACTGTGGTCTCATGAAGAAGGGACTCTTCTGGTTTGAATGTTGCACACCTACAACCTCATTTAGGAGTAGCACAACTTACAAGCATAGCAGACATCCATCCCACTCACTTTATATTTACTGATCATATTCTGTGTATTAGACAGCAGTTACACATGCTGTACTTATTACATATATTCACCTCGGTCAATAGAGCCATACTTTGCCTCAGCCACTGATTTTCCCAAACTAAGATCAGTACAGTATTCATCATATCTGCCCACATCTCCCATAAATATTTATACATATGGCTGTTTTTATGGCTCAAGGCAATGTTGACACCTCTAAAGGAGAAGCTCATCTTCACTATATCCAATCATTTGACATATAGCCTAACCTAAAGTTTAACAGAACTAAAGCATATTGTTATTTGTGATAGCATGACTGGCTGAAATTTTGTAAATAATTGCACATTACCCTGTGTTTACAAATGCCAGCATGACTATCTATAATTTTGTAAATAAATGTATTCTTTTGATTATCACTCTAATTTATGCAAGATGTTTGAATATCAAACAGTGTTCTTCTGGCTGACCAAATATACATGTTCTTTGTAAAGAGAATTCTGAATGCATGTTATGCCAGAGTCAGCTGACCTAGATGTGATGTTACTGTGTGCCAGGGCTGGGAGAATATAATCTTCACTGCAGCTGTTTGTTTACTTTTTAAAGTCTGATATGAGAGAGCAGAATTCTTGTAGCAGCTTTGTGTTGATTTTAAAAATTTGCTACAAAAGCAGGTTCAGATTCAGTTGTTTAGTTTTTCATTCAGTTGTTTTCCAGAGCTGTTCAGCAGTAGTAGTCCAGTTATTTCCAGGACAGTAGTTGTTCCAGTCACTGAGGACAGACAGCAGCCTGGAGTGTGGACATAATTCCTCATCTTGCTTTGCAGAAGTAAGAGTATAATCTTGCCTTGCTGAGTTATTCAGATTATATAGTGACAGTCAATCTTCAGATAGTCAGGGAATTACAGCTAGTTAGTAAGAAGTTTTCAAAAATCAATGTGAGCTCTATCCTACAGTATTATTTTCATATTTGCTGTGTGTGAAACTCTGATGTTTATTGGAATCAGTTATTCAGTATTTACATGTTTTGAACCCTTTTATTTATTATTAAATGTTTTATACTTCTAATTGTGGCTGGTTATTTAGTTAATATTTTAATAACTTGAGAGTGTTTATGCTTTTTGTGATAATACCAGGGCCACTACAAAAAGCCTTACTGCTTGTGATACATTTATTTATTTTTTTTTATTTTTATTTAACATTTGTTGACCAGGAATGTCCGACTAGGTTACACAGAGCCTGTTTTCAGCAGAGGCCTGGGGAGAAATGCTCCAGAATGCTACATTTGTTTTATTATCTATTTTACCCAATATAATTGAATAACCCTTTTGAAAGATATTGTGGCATTTGACTGGTGGCAGCCATTATCTTGTAATTTGGGCAAAGGAACACAGCAGGTAAATTTGTGTCAGTCTTTCCCATGAGTGTGTGTATGTGTGAATATCAAACATTTAAGAGTGAGTGTGTCAGATACCTAGAACTTGACAAAGTGCTCTGCAGTAGTTAGTGTGGAGACTCATTTGAAGACCTTGTGTGAAGCATATAGTCCAGTCCCAGGTTTGCAACCTTTTTCCAGTGTGCTGTTAGGGGGAGTTATGTATTTCTATCTCGGTTTTTAATTATACTACCGTATGAGAGACAGTGGTGAGGATTGAGACTCCTTAGTTACTACCCTGTGGTAGAGAGGGCTCATCACAGATGCTTTTATGGCTCAAGGCAATGATGGCATCTCTATGGAGAAGTTCATCTTCACTTTCTCCAATCATTTGGCATCTAGCCTAACATAAAGTTGAACAAAACTCAAACAATAGGAAGGTAAGAATAATTGATAACTAATCATAGAGGACCCTGTAAGGGGTTCCTGTTCAAAATTTGGGGAGTGTGTTTTTTTTTTTTCAAAACAGAGAGCAAAAGTGCAAAACAGCAGAAAATGTGCTTGCCTGTGATTCCAGTACCTTACAAATTTTTCATTTCACTGGGCACAGTGATATTAAGAATTAGTACATATAAGCATCAGTGGTACAGCCTTCTGTAGTGCAATACAGGAGTGAAAAGGCTAAAGGCCAAAATCTTTTAATGGCTTTAAAGTCAGTTTTGCTGTCTTTCACTGCCAACTATATTTTATTTTTCAGTCATGCAATTCATAATTATGGGTCTTTCTCTTCTGATATACAGGCCTGGGAAATCTATCAGCAGTGGACTTTGGTTGTTGGACAGACTCTTCAGCAATCAGATATTCACAAGCTCACAGTATTTTATTTTCAAGCTCTGTCAATTAAAGGACATGCCAACTATAAAAGAGTCAATCCCTCCCTTCGATCGTTTTTGCTGCAGAAAGAAGAAAGCTCCAAATAAAACTATATCTATATATCTATAGCTATATATAGATATATAGAGTGATAGTTAGATAGGTAGATAGATGCATTTATAAAACTGAACAGTGGAAAGAACAAAAAACACCAAAACTCTAATAACCAAAAAGCTCAGCATGCATTCTATGCAGGGAGACAAAGTTCCGTTCACTCCCCATTCTCCCTGATAATTAAATATACTAACTCCAAGACTGCACAACAGTGGGGAAAAGACAAATTCCCTGACCCCAATGTACTGCAATGTTGTATAATTTCCTGTTTTCAAAGTTTTCTGAACAGCATAATGCTATTAGTCTTTTCGCTTATTCAACATTATAAATGTCTCCTATATGTATTTATGTGTGTGTGTGTGTGTGTGTGTGTGTGTGTGTGTGTGTGTGTGTGTGTGTGTGTGAGAGAGTGTGTGTGTGTGCGTGTGTGTGTGTGTGTGTGTGTGTGTGTGTGTGTGTGTGTGTGTGTGTGTGTGTGTGTGTGTGTGTGTGTGTGTGTCTGTTTGTGGACAGGAAAACTGAATATGCTTTACGTTTAACTCAGTCTACAACAATCAATGATTACAGACAGCAGAAAACAGAATCTACAGATTTGCTCTGCTTACAGATTCCCAATCTCACCACTGCAATATCTTAAAAGACATTAAAGATCAGTTACAACAAGAGCATCCTTTTTTAAGGACTCTTCTCTTAAAAATACTAAATGAAGTTTATTGCCCACTTTGAGAGAAGAAATCATGCATGCTTCTTAATAAACAACCAAGAAGACATCATTACCTTAAGCAGACCCCCTTTTAAAACAGTTAGTGGTGAACAAGCCTTTTCTAGTCTGGCCACACTGCACTTTAAAATAAATTTCTTTCTGAGCAGTAGTATGGGATTTCTGTTTTAGGATTCAAGTGAATGTTCTCTGAACAACTTCACAAAGAGGCTGAAAGCAAGTGTTTTAGGGACAATAGGTAGCATATATACTACACCAATTGTTACCTGCTCCAAAGACAGTCAACACTGTTGTTACTAATACAATCGATTTTCTTATTGTAAGTGGTGTAAATACTGTAAATAGAACTTTTTTTTAGTTTGGTAGATCTTATATTCTTCTTGTACCTGCTAAATTTTGTAAGCATGTTCTTTTTTTCATAATCCTGATTTCTACAATCTGCTAGCACTTTAATGTGTGTTGAGTAATGACACTACATACTGTCACATTATTATTCTACATGAAGTGTCATCAAATTGAGCTTCTTTACTTACTGGATTATTTTTTCTTGTTTTGTTTTACAGTGTATATGCCATTGCTTGTCATTGTGTCTGGACTGTTGCTGAATACGGTTAATATACCAGGCCACCTACCCAGTTATTAAATAGTAAATAAATGAACACATATATAAGTATATATTCATATTCATAACTAAGAAAATGATTCGGAGATACTAGCCGGATGTGACCCATATGAACATTAAAATCTGACTACTTCCTATGTAATAAATTAGCTATCTTTTGAAAGTAAGACTTATCTGTGACAGTCCAAAGTTACAGTAAAAATTAATAGGATCATAGGTTCATAAGTGGTTACTGGGTTATTGACCCAAAGGTCTCCATAAGCCTAGCCATGTGTACCCAGCATAATGCTAGAGAAACCCAATATAAATGATCTCATCTAAACTCAAGATCATAGTTAGCAATAACAGCCCATATCTAGGAGAGTCATAGGTGAAATCCCTGGCAGGAATTTATGGTTTCCCATCCAGTCATCCAGGTTATGCTTGAACAGGGTTATAGAGGGGCTTTGTTTGATTTGATCTGATAGCCTATTCCAGAGGAGTGACAATCTCTGAGAGACATATCTGTCTTCCAGCAGGTCCTATTTATGTCGCTGTCCAGGATAAGATCCCTGGAGCGGGTGACCCTTGTCTCATTTGACTTGCAGATGTGCAGCATTTCCAGTAGGTTTGGATCTGAGATTGCTCTGTAGGCTAGGCACAAGTCTCCACTAAGTAGTCTGTAGGCAACTGAGTACAGTGACAATGACTTCAGTCTGTCAATGTACAACACCTGCTGGAAACTGTAAATTTTCTTGGTTAGAAATCTCTGGGGTCTCTCAAGTTGCTGAAGGTGCCTGATAAGATACATACAAAAAGGAGCATTGTACTCAGTTATTGGCCTGATGAGGGTCAAGAACATGGGTGTTATGACGTCTTTCACTCTTGAGGTGATGCCTTTGAGAATGAGGTGTGTGACGTAGAATGACTTCCTTACCACAGTAGACACATGGCGGTCAAAGTATAGGCTACAGTCAACTTGCATACCCAAGTCTCTCACTACTGAGTTGTTACTTAGTGAATTATTATTTATACGATAGTCTGCAGGGATACTGATTTTAATAAAGGGGATGAAAATGCATTTTTTTCATTGAGATGAGTCCATGGCTTTGGCTCCAATCATTGATTTGTGTAAGTTCCTATTGAAATATATTGACATCATTTGGAGATTCAGTGATTACTCCTAATTTGCAGTCATCAACAAACTTAGTCAGCCACAGTCCCTCTGTTTTGGCCTGAACTTCTGAGAAGTATATTTCAAACAATAGAAAGCCCAGCCCTGACCCCTGTGGAACCCCACTGGAGACAGGTCTGGTGGTTGAGGTAAAGTCCCCAACCTGACTGAGTGTGATGTGTTGGTGAGCCAGTTAGCAACCCACCTGATGACATAAGGGTTGATATTCAGCTGGGAGAGTTTATCAATGATGCCCAAATGTGGGATTGTGTCGAAGGCCTTGGCTAAGTCAAGGTATGCACAGATTTGCCTTCGTCTATTTCCCTGGTGATATTTTGAAGAAGTCCATCAGGTTTGACTGGCGTGACCTGCCTTTGATAAAACCAAACTGTCGGATCAAGGGTTTGGAGATCACCTATATCCTTACTTATAAGGTCCATGATGATTTGTTCCATGGCCTTACAGATAAAGCTGGTTAAGCTTATGTGTCTGTAGTTCCCAGGGTCTGTGGCCATACCCCCTTTATGAAGGGGGATGATGGTTGCTGTTTTCCATTCAGCAGGGACAAAACCAGTACTCAGGCTGTGGTTGAAGTGAGTACCTAATGGAGTTGAAAACTCATGTTTTAGACCATTTAAAATGCAACCTGGGATGCCATCCGGTCCCATAGAGGCTGTGTTTTTGGCCTTGGAGAGAGCATTAATGACTTGCTCTTTGGAGATGCAAGATGGAGAGATGCAGAGAGAATGCTTTGTGGAATGTTTGGAGGGGGGAGAGGGGGGGAATGTTTCACCAAACCTGTCAGCTTATAAGTTAGTTATGTTCACAGGAACAGTGTGAGTGATGCCATCCACACATGTCAGCACACATCTGGGTCCTACCTTATGTATGGAGCTAAAGAATGCTTTATGGTTATCCTTAGCTATGGTTGCTAATTTTTTTTCAAAGTTGCCCTTAGAGGATTTTATAAGTTGTCTTATTTGTTTTTTCAAGCCTAGGAGGCTATTCTTCTATTGCTGGGACCTCTCTTTTTTAATCTTTGACAGCAACTTCTTCCTCTTGTTGTATAAGTTATTAATGCTAAATATCCACCAGGGAGGCTTGTTTTTCTTGAGGATCTTGTTTTGATCCTGTTAGGTACAGCTGTTTCAATAAATTTGTATAATTATGCAAATGTTTGTACAGGGAATTTGTGTATGCCTTATTATAGTTGTCATTGTTGTCTGTGGGTGCAGGAGCTTGGAAATTATTTATGCCATCCCTCAGGAGAGTATAATTAGCTTTGGTGAAAATGTTTTGCCTGATTTCATGTAAGAGGGGTTTAGGTGTTAGAGCTATTTCAAATGTGACTGATTTGTGATCAGATTTAACAAGTGAGGGTCCTATACTTGTGGTAGTGCAATGGTCACCCATGTTGGTAAGGACTAGGTCGAGAATATTTGAGACCCTTGTGGGGTTGCATACTATTTGTTCCAGGGCATTAGTGTTAACAAAGTCCAGGAACCTTTGTGTGAGCCTGTTGGTACTTGTGTAAGTTTCCCAGTCAATGGTGGGATAGTTAAAATCACCCGTGACTAGAGTATTTGGTTGTAATTTGATTGACTCAAGTAGATCCAAATAAGCAGCATGGGTATCTTGGTTCACTGAAGAGGGCCTATTGCTAATGATGACTTGAATGGGGGGGGGGTTCTTACCCATAGTTAGTTGAACTTGGAGTAACTCCATGGAACTTTTCCTATCTAACCAGTCTAGAGGTGTATTCATCTTTTATGAAGATAGATACTCCTCCTTTGATTCTCATTTTGTGGACAGAAAGTGTGGAAGGTGTTGTAGCCTTGCAAGTCTGGAGTACTCTCTTCAACCCTGAACCAAGTTTCTGTGACTAAACAGAGATCAACATCCTCCAGGGAGAGCAGTGCTTCCAGGAAGTGCAGTTTCTGATTTAAACTCCTAGCGTTTAGCAGCATAAACTTTCATTTATCTGTGAGTGATATTTTCATGTTGGAAAGTTTGTTTTTGAGACCTTACCTAAAAAGGCAATGTGGGGGAGGCAAGTGCTATAGCCAGTAACTGACAGCCTATAGGTGACAAGTGAAGACCATCTCTGGTAAAGCAGTGTGGTCTATAAACCATGTCATCCCAGGGTGACAGGAATTGGATCCCTTTAGAATGACACCAGAAACTAAGCCAATTGTTGGAGTCAATCATTTTTTGTTTATATTGTGGTATCATCCTAGTTGAAGGTAGAATGATGCTCAAGGCTAGGGACATACCTGCCTGGGACACATATTCATAGAGCTCAGTTGTACCTCTCTTCATATATAGTCCAGTGAGGTCCATCTGAAGTCATTCACACAAATATGAACTATGACGGAGTCATAATGGTACTTGTTGTTGAGAGGCTTGAGTGCATGTGTGATCTGACAGTTCCTGGCACTCGACAGACAGCTGACCATAACCTTCTTCTTGTCTAGCTTGGTGAGTGGTACATCTGTGTGTCTCACAATGGAGTCACATATAACTAAAAACGTTGGTTTAGTTGTGCTTTGCCTTAGGGGCTTATTTGGTGAGATGCTAGTGCTAGTGTTTTTATGTGCATTGAGTGCTGTAGGTGCTGTATTAGGTGTAGCATGCTTGTGGTTGGAAGGTCTCTGGTGTTTGAATAGGTCTCTTTTGAGTACCTCTACAAATGACAGTTTATGTGCTGAGTGCATGGTTTGTATAGAAGGTATAGTATGTGAGCTAACAACCTATTCAGTGTTACTGTTGTGTGTGCAAGAGACCAAGGATTCCAGGTTCTTAGTGTAGCTACATCTCTCACAAATTGTACTTGTGTGATTTAGGAGTACAGTGTTGTCACTGTATATGAGGCAGTTGCAACACTGCCTCAGAATACCCATGTTAATCAGGCTGCTAGGAGAAATGGAGGGAAACTGACCATACATAATGCTAGGTTAAATCCTGTTTTCACATTGAGGAGAGAAAATGGTGAGGTGTGGTATAACTGAGTACTCTAAACAGGGTCTACACTAATGGGGTGCTCTATAAAGGGTCTATACTAGTGAAGGTTCTTTAAATGGTATGAGGCTATTGTAGATTTGGTGGTTTTGAGACTGTTTAAGGAGAAAGAACTGCTGAGGTGCTCTCTGAGCAGCTAAGTACAATTTAAGGACTTCTTGGCCGGATCATGTACAGCTACTAAGGGAAATTTTATCTACTGAAGTTTTTGTGTGTATAACCACCAGTGGTTACCCCCACTGTGTGGCAGTATGTGATAATTCACAGAGGTGCACTATGCATAAACAGATGAATACAGTAGAGCAATGGCTGGTCACCTAACTCTGTGGAGAGGTGTTAAAACAAGAGCAAACCTGCACAAATACTGGGCTTATGTAGCAACTGTGAGCAAACTGAATTAAGTACTTTAAGCAATAAAAAAATCTCAAAACTGAGCCCTGTGCCAGCAACCTTCAATCACATGAGTCCTAACTTAACTCTCCTGCCCTAAGGGTGCAGGGGGGGGGGGCATCTCCAACAAAAATAGCCTGGTTTAGTGCTCCATTTAACAAACAGAACCAGGTTCAGCAGGTCTATATCTATCTATGTTACAGCAGACAAAAAGTGCAATAAATCATCAATATAGCAAAAATATAGTTTAAAAGTGCAAAATACAGTATAAAGTTGTACTTACGATTTGCAGAATGCAACCGATTCCTTGGATTGCACAGATGAATACAGCAGAGCAGTTGCTGGTCGCCTAACTCTATGGAGCTGTGTTAAAACAGTGAGCAAACTGAATTAAATGATTTTACCAGTAAAAAAGCTCAAAACTAAGCCCTGTGGCAGCACTCTTCAATCAGATGGGTCCTAACTGCACTCTTCTGCCATATGGGAGCAGAGGGCCCTCTCCAACAAAAGATAGACTTGTATAGTGCTCAATTTAACAAACAGAATCAGATTCAGCAAGTCTGAATCTAGCCTGTGATACAGCAGGCAAAATGTGCAACAAATCAGCAAGAACAGTTTTTAAAAATCAGCATTATAGCAAACATACAGTTTAAAAGTGTAAAATGCAGTATTATGTTGCACTTATTGTTAGCAGAATACAACAGATTCCTTGGATTGCACAGATGAATACAACAGAGCAGTGGCTGTTCGCCTAACTCTGAGAAGCTGCATTAAAACAGTGGGCAAACTGAAGTAAACAATTTAACCAATAAAAAAGCTCAAAACTGAGCCCTGTGCCAGCAACCTTCATTCATATGATTCCTGACTATAGTCTCTTGCCACAAGGGTGCAGGAGAGTCCTCTTCAACAAAAGACAGCCTGGTTTAGTGCTGAATTTAACAAAAAGAACCAGATTCGGCCATTCTGAATCTAGTCTATGCTACAGCAGACAAAAAAGTGCATCAAATCAGCAAGAATAGTTTTTTAAAATCAGCAATATACCAAAAATACATTTTAAAAGTGCAAAATACAGTAGGGGTTCATAGGTTCATAGGTAGGTACTAGGCTATCTGCCCAAGGGCATTTTCAAGCCTAGCCAGAGTGTGTCGGCTTTTGCCGCCCCATTGATTAATTAACTAAGCCTCTGTCAAGCAGAGTCAATGAAGTGATCCCAGGGGTGTATTTTCTGTTACCCATCCACTTGTCAAGGCTTCTCTTTAAGAGTGTTAGTGAGGGGCTCTGCCTAATTTAGTTAGGAATTTTGTTCCAAAGCATGGGGAGTCTCTGTGACAGGAATCGATCCCTCCAGCATGTTCTATTTATTGTTGTAGTGAGGATTAGCTCACTAGAGCGCGTGGCTCGCAGTGACTTGGATTTCTTTAAGTGGAGCATGTCCATCAATTCTGAGTTGGACATGGCTTTGCAAGTCAGGCAGAGATCACCTCTGAGTAAGCGATATGCCACTGAGTACAGCTGGAGTTTTTTCAGTCGGGCTGCATAGGACATATGTTTGAGGCCAGTAATCCTCTTGGTGAGGTGCTTTTGTGGTCCTTCCAGCAGTTGGAAGTGTCTTGTGAGGTACATCCCAAATGGAGCATTGCACTCTATGATCTATAAATTGTACTTATAGTTAGCAGAATGCAACAGATTCCTTGGATTGCACAGATGAATGCAACAGAACAGTGGCTGGTTGCCTGACTCTGTGGAGCTGTGTCTACTTAGTGGCAGATGGTGCATTAGGGCAAAAAATGAATATAATGCAAGGTGTCAGTAGGAAGGAGGCCTGTTCTAAAGAAATTATCCTATTACCCATGCAAATGAAGAGTAATTATACAGCTATACCATGCATGTCATAAGGCCAACAACTTCAAGATTCATTGTGTGAGTGGGAGACTACAAAGCTTTATAGTCGAGAATGACTCCATGAGAGTGATGTTTTCTAAAATTCTCTGCAGTATGCCAGCAGCAAAACCTGATCTAGTTCTTGAATGGTCACCCAACTTGTAATGCTTTAAAAAGTGCAAATAGATGACTATGTGATGGCCTATGAAATACATTGCACAGACACTTTTCTGAAAAAATCTTTACAGTGATAGCTACAGCTGACATGGTCAAGGTAAAACTTCTCCAAACAAAGTTCTGTTGTACTTATTTTAACAAGAATTAAGTCATTCACTAACCAGAAAGAGCAGATTTCATTACTGGGCAACCATTTTATCCTCCTGAATAAAATTATAATGGATCAGCCTACCTAATGGATTTTGGCCTTTGTTCGTAATATATCGGAGTCCTGTGGATAATCAGGTAGTCCAAATTTCTTCCCCTTCGCTTTCCTGTCAGCACAAAAAATAGGAACTAACTAGACAAGATAAGTTTGAAGACTACTTTCAGCACAGAGGAGGAGTTTGTTCTTAAAGAATCCATCCCTTTTGGATAACTGTATAATGCTGCTCACATATTAGTGTCAACAGTTCAGAACTTCCAGTGGAAATATCAACGGTAGAAACAATGACTGCCAAGATAAAAATGCAAGGTTAATAAGGTTAACACATTCAAATGGGGGTACTCTCAGCTTCACTAAAGCAAAACTTACAGACTGTGGTAGAACAACTGGATCTCTAGGTCTTAAATGGAAAATAACCTCTAGAAATTACATAGCAAATTTAATTGTAGCTGAAATAGACTATTTTTAGCAGGCTGTTATGCCTGAAAACTAAAATGTAATAGATGATGAAACCAGTCCTGTGCAGAAACTTAGAAAATGAGAACATGAGGTGCTAACTATATTAATCCATTTGGAAAATATGGGCCACTCATAAAGGTCTGATTTTCAAGTACTGAGTCTCATAGCTGCTTTCCAGTTATGCTAAGCATGAATGGTGACTGAACAGCTATTAGAAATGAACTGGAAATCTTCCATACTCTCAGGCTAGCCATTATAAGAATGTGTGGAGAAGGTGCCCCCTCTTGTAGAGAGATAATATTTCAAGAACTGTGCTACTGTCAAATGGATTATTAGAATGGACTAGGGTTGCCTTGGCTAGAATGGTGTGATTAAGATTAGTTTGCC
Organism: Protopterus annectens; assembly: GCF_019279795.1. NCBI lineage: Eukaryota > Metazoa > Chordata > Ceratodontiformes > Protopteridae > Protopterus > Protopterus annectens. The sequence goes on along the minus strand of NC_056732.1, from coordinate 210,559,419 downwards.
TTTTTCTTTCTATCTTTGTAAGAATTTGTATCAGGAAAGGAGAAAGGAAGGCATATTGAAAACAGTGTTTAAGTGATCAAGGAAAGGCAATTTCATGTTAGTGCTAAGTAGTTAGGCATATAGGAGTAATACACTAGGGGATTATTGTTCATGTCTGAAGCAATGAAGTCTATCTCTGGCCTGCCTCACTGCTTGTCTAGAAACACAGCTCTATCTAAATTTTACTTCTGAGTGTGTCATCCTTTTGTCTTGTGTGTCTGCTATTATGTTCTGTTGATTTGCAAATTCCGTGCAGAGCAGCATGCCGGTAATGGGACACTGCCATCTAAAAATAAAATTAATCTTTATTTTTTTTCAGAAAAATAGTTGACTTTCCCATTTTGGGAAATGGAGCCACAATCTATGAGTTGAATATCTGCAGTTTCAATTTTCATTAACAAGGTCAGCTGACTGAACTGGGTTGTTTTTAAAACAGTGCTTCATTTACGCATGCAACCCTTTGAAGAATAAGACAATTAAACCTTAGTTCAAATCCTCCTGCTGTATATGGGGCTATACATCACATTATAATAGGGTTACTTGGGCTGCCTATTGAAGCAATGAGCAAGCATTCCCACTAGCTCAGGTCGACTCAGGTGAATGGTGACCCGAATAAGGTTATTATGAGGATGCTAATTAGACACATCATTTACAGTCCAGCCACTGTAAATTCTACTATTTACTCCTTCTTTCCATGGGGGGGTAGAGGGGCCATTGGTGGGCTGAATTTATCATTGCACGTTATGTTTGAAGAGGATAAGGGAGTTACTTTGCTTAATATAAACAAAATATCTGCTACAGAGGAGAGGAATTCTAGGAGAGAGGTATCTATCCTGGCAATTGGTTCTATTTATGTTATGGTGGGGGTTAGATTTTTTTTGTGGATGTTTATAGTACTGCAGTTTTTCTGAATGTGTAGAAGTCTCACAGGACTAAATCTTTTAAGGCCTTGTAGGCAAGGCACAGGTTACCGATTAGTAGATTGCATGAAATTGAGAAACTAGAGACATACTATTTTAAGAATATCTGTGTATTCTATGTAAATCTTGCCCTTACTTCTCTTGATAATCAAACATTAGGGGTTTTGAAGATGGAACATGTGTTTGTACAGATATGCAGTATAAAATTCTATTAAGGTTCTAATGAGGGAGGACTAGAAAAAGACAATACCATCACTGAACCTAGAAGGTAGACATTTGGTGATCAATTGGACTAGGTAAAAAGACTTTGTAACAATAAAGGATACATGGTTGTAATAGAAGGGTACATTGTCTACAAAAGTCCCCATGTCCATAATGCCCATATTATGTTTGTATGGATATGGGCTACATTCATGAGGGTATGTGTTTCCCAGATGATACAATACTTCAGTTTTTAGCCTCTTGCTTTAGGCTGTGGTCTTGGTACACTAGGTTTCCCCATGTTAGGCCCTCTTGCAGGATCTGAGAGCCATCTGGAAAGCTGCTAATAGCTCCAGTTTTGCAATTATCTGAAAATGGACATCTATAGATCCTTACATCAACTTTAACCTCAGATAAGTAAACACGAAATAAAAGTAAACCCAACCCCAATCCCTGGGGAACTCCACTAGTAATGAGCCTTTCAAAGGCACAATACCCTTAATCCTGCAAGTGAAGCAGTCTCATTCTCAGTGGGTTACATAATAGTTTACATTTAACTTGATTAGTTTGCCGATAATACCGAAATTTGAAATGGTATTAAAAGTGTTTCCCAGGTCAAGGTAAGCATTGTGTCATTATTTTTCCTTACACAATGTCTCAGTACTAAGTTTAGTAGACATGATCTTCTTTTCTAAACCCAGACTTCATTAGTTCCTGAATTACAAGCTGCTGAAATCTTTGTTTATGGGTCCCATAATGATATTCTTCATTACTTTACAAATAAGGCTGATAGAACTTATTCATTTTACTTTGCCGGGATCAGTGTTGTATCCATCCTTGTGGAAGGAAATGACCAAATGTGTTTTAACACAACTTTGACACAAAGTCATTTTCAAGGCTGAGGCTGAACAGATATAGTATGGAGTCAGTGAGACTAGGGTTTGTACTGACAGAAAATCAGACACGCCTATTGCGTATGCCATTGAAACTAGTGCCATTAGAACCTAATCCATAGTTATCTGTGGGTGGATGTTGGTTGGATGGCATGTAGGGGGAATTTGGGTGGAAAGGGGGATGATTTTTGAGCTAAATTTATCTGTGGTTATGTTTGTTGTGTCCTTGGGAACTGAGTAATTATTATCAGTTTGCTGTATAATTGGGTATTGTTCCTAAAGTTGTAATGTAGTTGGGAAAGGATTTATGTCTGTCCTTTAAAGACGTGACACATTTTTATTTCAAACATACACTTGGAGGATTTGATTCTGTACCTACATTCTTACTTTGGCCTTTTAAGTTAATATTTGGAGTGTGAAGCATTTAATTTATGTTTCAGGACAGATATTTTTTCCCCTTTTGTTATATTTGTTTATATTATGGTCCAGCCATAAGGTTTATTCAACTTAGCATTGCATTCATGTCAGATAGAGATTAATGCCTCTATGCATGCATTAAGGTGTGAATAGAAACTTAATGCAAATGTATCAGTGTTTGCTACTATTTCCTTAAGGGGAATGAGATTCTTAAATTGCATCCTGTTATCAGATAGATGTAGTAGATTTACCTTTGAAAAATGTCTAAAGACCATAGAGTAACTACAATGTGTAGAAAAAGGTCATTGTCCTGCTGTATGTCATGATGTGATGGGATTTTAAAACGGACAGACCACCTCAACCTGTAACATGCCATTCCCAGACGTAGGTCTGAATGATTAAAAGTCATTGAATCCTGAAAGGGAGGATGTGTTGTCATTCCAGTGGAACCATATTTCAATGATGATGCAGCTGCTGATATTTTGCAATGTCAGGAAGGTACATAAGGAGTGCAATTTATAATTTAGGCATCCAGCTTTAAGAAGTACTATCTTAATATAGTCCTGATTTGTCTGACCAAGTTGGCAGATAGAGGAGAATCATATTGCCTAAAAAAGTACTATGCAGTGGAAAATGTTTTGGCATGTATACCAAAGCCTTGAAGAAAGAAATGTAGGCCATTCCTGGCAAAACAGGCAGCACTCACAATCTACACACACACACACACACACACACACACACACACACACACGCACACACGCACATACGCACGCACACGCACGCACACACATGCACACACACACACGCATACACACACACACACACGCACACACACACACACACACACACACACACTGGAGACCCTGGAATGACACCAACAGCTATTCTTATACTTGAAGTCAATTATCTTTTGCTTATACTGTGTCACCATTTTTGAGATAGTTGGATACTGCTAAAACTAGTTTTTTTTCTAGCCATAAGCTTATACATAGATAATTTCATCATGTCTCCCTTCATATAATCCAAGGATAAGTGGTTCATAGGTTAGTACTAGGTTAACTGCCCTTGCGAGCTATTGGAATACTAGCCCATTATCCCTTGTGAGACTCAAACACTGCACCTTGTGTTTGTAAGGCAAACACCTTAACCATTAGGCCATCCTCCCAACCCAGATATTTCATTCCCAAATGTATATCAACCATGTCATAGTGTATACCTTTGTTGAAGAGACTGGAGTGCTCTTGTGGTCTACTGAATCTTGAAATCTGAGAGATACCTTACCATCAACCTTTTCTCACTCAACCTGCTGAGTGGCACATCTGTGTGTATTATTATGGAATCAATTATGACTAAGGCCCAAGTTTAAGACATGTTCATACAAAGTGTAATGCCCAGGTAGCTTTAAGGGCTTTGGCCAACAAGCTAAAGGACCCCTTATTTTGGGGTTAGCAGTGGATGGTGCTATATTTGCAGCTGGATGTAAATATGACACTAAGGAGTTTGTTGGACCATTCTAAATCTCACTAAGCCCTTGTGATTTATAGTTTACAGAAACATTTTTTTTATTGATGAGTAGTATGCTTGTATGAGGTGCTTGGTGTTGTCAGTATGTTTTGTTGAGATGATTCATTTTGTTGAACTTTGATTAGAGCTAATAAGTTAAAAACTGAAAGAATGTGGAATGACTTCTATACAAGTGTGGAAGAAACTGTTTTATTAGATATACTTTAATTAAATTACACAGTTTCCACTGTTAATCTAAAGGAAAGTATATCTTTTTTAAATTAATAATGACCAAGTGTGCATGTGTGTATGTTTTTGTGTACGTGTGTATGTGTGAGTATGAGTGTGGAGGGCTGGGTGGGTGCAGTAGGGTCTGAGAAATTACTGTGGTGATTATTACTTTTCTTATTTTATTATAGTCAGATGTCTGAGGTATAAAGAATTAACAAAATGCCTGTAATTGCTGGGTATAGGGGCAGTCAGTGGATGAAAATGTTTGACTCTGCTGTCAATTGCTCATGTTAAACAGTCATTATGTGGGATTTATAAAACTAATATGTACTTTTGTGATGCAAGTTGAAATACTAACATATGTCTGCTGTTTGTGGGGGGAAAGGCTGAAATACATCATTGTAATAATTGTTTTAGTACTCTTAGACACACACCATCAAACTATGGCTATAAATGCATGGTATGGAGCTGACTGTAGACAGATATATCTGATCCTGATTTTGCTTGCCTAAGTTAAGCAGTCATTATACTTGTTTTACCCAACTAATGTATATTTTCACATAGTAAGCTGGAATACCTCACTACTGCTTCTGATTGTGTAAAACAAAGTTGAAGTACATTACAGTGCCCACTAATATTTGGGGTGTAGATAGTGAAATAACGCTATAATTGGTCAGTATAGCCAGTGACTGTGGATGAAAATTGGTAAGTTTCCTGTTATTTGCTCAAGTTAAACTGTCATTATTCTGGTTTTATGGGACTAATATATATATATCATTGTGAAACAAGTTTGAATACTTTATTGTGGCTACAGTTTGCAATTTACATTACTGTGGCCATAATTTTTCTTAGCAAATTTGACTTCAGAAATGTTCCTCATGGGCAAAAGGGTAGCTGTAATGACTGGGTACAAGAGTACTGCTTGTGGATGAAAATTATTCACCCTAGTTTCAATTGCTCAAAAGCAGTCATTGTCCTGGTTTTGTGGTGCTAAATTGTATTTATATTAAGGAAGGTGGAGTGAGATACTGTGGCAATTGATTTTTTTGTAAAACAAAGATGAAAACTGTGCTGGCCACTACTTTTTGTCACAATCATGATGTGTATATGTCTAAAAAATTGGCTATAGTTGGGTACTAGAGCTGTCTGCAGATGAAATTACTGACCCTGGTCCAGGTTAAATAGTCATTATTCTGGCTTTGCAACACTGACATATATCTGAAGGAAGATAGAATACTTTGCTGTGTCTACTGTTTATGTTAAGCAAAGCTGAAATGCATTACTGTAACCATTGTTTTATCACAGTCAGAGAACTGAGGTTGATATATGCTCTGACAACCTGGTTGGTGCTGACAGTATGTTTTGAAAAGGACTAGATTTCTTGGAGTGTGATGAGAGATGATAAATTTGAAACTAAAAGAACATAGAGTGACTTCTGTACAGGAGTATGAGTATGGCAGATTTTTATTATTGATCACGTTTTTGATTAAATTTTACAGATTCCACTGCTAGATGACTGAAGGAAAGTGAAAATTATACATTTTTGAAGTTAATAGCATGTGTGTGTGTTTCTCTGTGCACGGGGTTGAGCTAAATTACTATTGCGATTATTATCTTTTTAGTTATTTATAGTCAGATATCTGTGGTGTACACAGTCAAAAAACAGTTAGAATTATTGGGTATCTACTGTTAAAACAATCTGATATTCTGGCCATTGAAACAGTCATCATTTGGGCTTTCCAGGAACAACTTGAAATATATGTCTGTGGCTAAACATAACAAAGGGTACACAGAAGGTTAGTATTTTTAAGGTGGTAGGGATGTAGGCATCAATCCCTGATATGATTTATATATACTCACAAGAATTTGTTGTTTCAGTTTATTGAGATCTACTATTTTGTTAAATTTGAACATAAAGCTTTGGACCCGATTTATTTAAAAAAAAATAAGTAAAACCGAATTTCTTTCATTACTAACATCTTTTTGTCAGGTCATCATTTCAATAATAGTTGAAAAAAAGTTCTGTAATGCAACTCAGAACATCTAGAGGTTATTGCCTTCTGGGGGACTTCCTGGACCCTGGAACCCGATCTTAATTTGTTTACTTAATTCACAATTTTTACACTGCAGTCTTTACCATTTAGGGTATGTTGAAATGATGAAGAAAAAAGAAAAAAATGAAGAACATGAAAAAGTGTGAAAAAAAGTTGAAAAATGTAATCTGGATAGTACAGGGAGGCACGTTGAGAGAAAACAGAGAGGTACTGGGGGTGGTGTAAGTGGGAGAGAACTGCACAATAGAGGCACTATGGACATTTTTGCCTGCAGCTCAAGTTACCAAAGCCTGGACCTGCTGATCATAACTGGCATCAAGGTATATATAGACAATTATTCATTATAATGAATATGTTCAGAGGTAGTCTATGGGTGAAAGTGATTGACCACAGCTGTTACCTGATCACAACTAAATAATTGACTTGTCATAATAGAGCAGAATCAAACTGCAGCTAGCCCAAGCTCTACATTTGATTCTTGCAGCCACCGCCCACACTTAGTCTGACATCACCAATCACTACTGATAAAAGCACGCCAAAGCAAAACAATAAACCGAGAGCTGGAAATCATCATCATCATCATGAGCTCCCTTTTTTCCCATTTTCTACATGGGATTGTGATGTCATTATAATCTCTCTCTATTTAATTCCACTCTCTTACCTTCTTCAACACTCATGCCTGGCTGTAGCAGATCTTCTCACACAATCCATCCACCTCTTTGCTGGACAACATTGTTTCCTCTTGCCTTCCTCATATCTCTCCCAAATAATTTTTACCAGATGGTCTTCTGCTTTTCTACACATGTGCCCAAACTGCCTTAATCTGTTCTCTTTGACTTATTCTAGAATTGGAGAGTTGGAAATGCCAGCATGAAATTCAAAAATTTCCTAGGTGACTTCTAGACCGTTACACAAGGACAAAAACTCACAAAAAACACATCCTGTTGTAAGCAAGTTGAAAGTTGAAGAGTCAATATCTTAGACTTTGTTTTCTAAATTTCAAGTCAGACAGATTTAGTAATAACTAACTTGATATAAAATTGTTGCATAGAACCTTGTTCTTTACTCTGATTTTGAAACCAGCAGTCTTGCCTTGATAGAAGGTTTCAAAGCACTTTCCTAACAAAAGGAATATGATGCTGTGTTGTTCTGGGACTGTTATTTTATAAAAGTATGCTGTGAAATCTAATAACACTGCCTCCTTGCCCCACTGATATGACATTATTAGATGCTATATGTCTACATAAAGGAAACGTCTGCCAGATGTTGGGATCATAAGTCTTAAGGCAGAAAACAACTGATGGGATCTGCTTTTGTTACACCCATAGAATAACAGCAGCCATTTGGAATATCAGAAATGAGGAATAAACAACTGTTATAGAAAGCTACTTTTCTGAAAATAATTGTATGACTCTCAAAGGCATAGGAACATGGGGGAAGCAGTGTATACAGTCAAATCTGAGCACAATAGGAATGTTGAGCCCAATGAATATAATCAGTGATGGCACATCCTTCTAAAGGTTTATGGTGACATAGTGATGACAAAGATTTCATATTGCACTTTAAGATTATAATGCAGCACACAGTGGCTTTTGACTTAATAATTGATACAATTATAAAGAGGTGCATATCAAGTGATCAGTCAACAGCTGGGAGCCAGAATAAAGGTGCTGAGGACTGAAAATCATGGCTGTGATTCAAAGACATATTGCTTAGTACACCCAGCTGACCAAGTGTCATTATGGACAAGGCAAGGGATTCCAAAGTCATACACATCATGCTGCCCAGTAACAGAAAGCTGCATGCCAAGGCAGTGAAGGTTTAAGGTACCGAATGTTAATGATGTATCCTGCAGGAGTGGCCTATTTCAAATTAACTCTTTGTGCATGCTTGTGCACTGCCTTTCATGGAGGACTTGCATAGTATGGCAAGTGATACTTGTCCTCAGAAGATGTATGCAGAACTGTGCACAAGATGTGGAAGTGCTAGCATTTACTAGCTGTGTTACACGTACGCATTCCTATGGGAAAAATGTTAAGTAGCTTCTCCCTCAAGGAGCATGTGTGTGTGTGTGTTTGTGTGTGTGTGTGTGTGTGTGTGTGTGTGTGTGTGTGTGTGTGTGTGTGTGTGTGTGTGTGTGTGTGTGTGAGAGACTGTGTATGTGAGTGCCTGAACGTGTGTCCATTTATGTGCAGGACAAGACAGAGGCTGGTTGAGAGGCACAATGACTGAATTTACATGACTGTTTAATATGCGTGTTTGTATATTTGTGTTTATCTGTCAAATGACTGCTTCCTGAAGCTGGTAAGGCTGGAGAGATCAATAATGCTGAGTGTGCTAAAACTAGAAATCTGCTTGCCTATCTACTGTGCCTGTATGCCTGTGAGTCTTTCAATGTGAATGTATTACTATCCGTTTATTGTTTTGTGTGTGTGTGTGTGTGTGTGTGTGTGTGTGTGTGTGTGTGTGTGTGTGTGTGTGTGTGTGTGTGTGAGAGACTATGTTCTCCTATATGTTTGTGTGTATGTGCACTTGTCCTTCTTTGGAAGTAAGGGTGCAGTTGTGCACATGCTCTGCTAGGAAGCTGTGCCACTTCATTGCATACGTTGATAGTGTGATCAGCTAACCAGTTGTTTATACTGCTCATCTAAGTGATTTATGCAAATTCAGTATTAGTTAGATGTAGTGTTACTGTGAATATGCGTGACTATGAAATGTATTTTAGCAAAGCAGTAGAACTCAGCTAATGTTTGTAATTAGAGTTATTCTGCTGCAATAGTTTTTATGAATTTGACTCAAGCTCTGTTTATTGCTGATAATTCTTTGCTCTTCTAAGAATAATTTTGTAAATTACAAATTAACTGCACAGTGGCACAAAACTGGAAGAACATGAAAAATAGTTTTATAAGACTTGTTTGTCATTCTTTCAGTTTCATGCCATTGTAAAGTTAATTTCTAGTTTTGTTTTTTATTTTTATTTTATGCACGACTTTGTCTTCCACTTGGGTGTTTTTTGGAATTTTTTAATAAGTTTTGAAAATCTTTTACTTGGTACCAGAAGTGAAGTGCCTTTTTATGATATGAACCACAGCTGCAAGATATACCTAACCAATAAGCCATGATTAAGTTTACATCTATCAAAGCTCACAATAATAACCCTGCCTTAATATTTCAAATAATGTTGCTTTTCTCATTATATTCTCTTGCAAATCCAATGAGCCATTGGACTTTATCTTTGTTTCCATTAACACAGGCAGCTACATTTATTTTGCTAGATGAATACACTACAGCTACCAATATCATTCTAGCTCCATGGTAATTTTTCAGAGACTTAGGAAGCTTTAGATCCAGAAAAATGTACTGCACCTCACTTTGTGCGGTCCTGATGAGATGCCAGAGAAAATGCAATGAGCAACAGGCATCCATGTCACAAGGGATGAAGCTTTAAATGTAGTTCCCAGTATTAACAAAATGAGAAAACAAATGGAAATTTAAAGCTTACTGCAAGTTAAACAAAAAATTTTCCATTTCTTAGACTTTTATTTTACTTTTACTTATACTGGACTATATTTTTAAAAGAATCAGGATTTCAGGAAACTACAAGTCAAGGACCACAAGTTTACAGAGTTTCATAAACCATCAGAGATAGAATCTTCTGTCACACTAAAATGATCGAGTAAGGGACAGATTTGTGACAGAATCAGAACTAGTTAGTGTAAAGTTTTGGGTATGTGTAGAGAAGTACAATTAAGAAATTCAGCTGAAGGGGCTTATGCAGAAGATTAAAGAAGTGATTGAAAACCATGCTAAAATGAGGCATAAGGCAAAAGATGTGTTTACAAGGAACAAGAAGAAGAGAAAAACTGGATGCTTGCAAGACTTCATCTGGAAGAAGCCACACAGTTACAAATGGATTCATCGTACACTAGGTTTAAGTACAATCCTGAGAAAAGACAGTGGATGACATTTAATCAGAATTAAACAATATAATGGTAACACAAACAATTTTGCAAAAGTTTGTAAGAAATTAAAAATGCCTAGTTAGTAACATTTGCTTTTTATTAAAACTAAAAATATGAGAATTTATAAAATGTAGAAAGTATGGAAATGCCAGAAATGGGATATCATAATACTGTTTTTTTGCACTTAGAATACAGAGAACAGTCGGTAGACTGAATCATATATTATTACAGCCAAATATTTTGTGTTTAAGCTTCAGTCATGGGGAAAATGTAGAATTTTCTCAGTCTTCTTTTAAGAACTGAAATTGTATAGTAAAGCTTGTAAGTTAGCTTGCATTTTACTTACATATTTATGGTGCAAAGTAAAATCCTGGAGTCAGAGTATGTCATATCAACACCAAAATATGAGTAATTGCCTGCTTGTTCAAGTTTCGTCCTTGTAAAATACAATGAAGTAGCCGACTATACTGATTTGTTTGGCATGTAAGAAAGTGTAATAAAATATATGCACACTATCCATACACAGAAGTGTTTGCATGTTTGGGCAGTCAGCTGTTCAATTGTTTTAGTGCTAGGAAGTCTTGATACTATTAACAATTTTCAGAATAATTCTTTTGAAGATGAAGGCACTACAGAGTTTTCATTGAGCATTAGAGAATTTAACAACTATCAAGACTTTCTACAGATATAAAAGCCCCTGTTAGTAATTTTCTTAGGACACGTCATTTATCTAAAACCAAATCAGAAACTGCTTAGAGTACTGAAGAGAAACTTGCATATTTCAAACAGGACTGCCGATAAAAAAGGCTATATATTTTTAAGCATGACTGTGGAGGGAAAAAAATTAAGTGTCATGACAACAGTTAAAAGCTTGTGCTTCAGGAAGCAAAAAATAAATAAAAGGTGCTTGCAGATTGTCATGTTTTATAGGAGACCTGTGGTCTAATGTATTAAGACTGCAATATTGCAAAGGAAAGGACAACAGACTGATGAAAAACCTAGTTAAGGTTTGACTTCCAGTTATGATAAACTACCCAGTCACAGAATTAATCTTTTTAAAATGTTCTTTATGATGTACATCTTATATAACCCAAAATCTCTAGCCAACTGGCAAAGGAAAGGGCACAAACAAAATTCTTACAAGATAAGTATTCCGAAAGGAAAGGCCTTCAAGTTTGGCTTAAGTACATTGCATCTTCATAGGTCCAATAGAATATACTAGACAGCAAGCATTTGGCTCTTAAATGGCTATTGTGATAGATCTAAGGAACATAAGGACATTCAGCTTTCACGTCATCATACAGACAGCACTATTCAATAGATCTTTCCCCATTTCTGTACACTGGTACAGCACCTTATCTGTCCCCCTCTCTGTACACTGGTGCAGCACCTTATCTGTCCCCCTCCCTGTACACTGGTGCAGCACATTATCTGTCCCCATCTCTGTACACTGGTGCAGCACCTTTATCTGACATTAGTAAGGGCCCTTATATCCTCAGTGTCAGCATACCAGTCTCCACCTACCACTTTTTAAATCCATTACAGAGTGGGTCGTATTTGACAATTTCAGTAACTTCAAAGCAAAGGACCTACAGTAGGAGATCATTTTACTGCAAGTTCTGTCAAAATGGCATCAATAACCGTAACTTTTATCATTAGCATTAATCAGCAAAGGATAAATCTCACTGTCTCACTAGGCAGTTATAGACCTCTACAATCAAACAGAAGGATCTTAGGCTGTTCTAAACAACTTCACTAGCTGAAGTATTTGATAATGTTATCCATAAAGAGCCATTGGGTGTTGTAAATATCTAATGTCTTCTCCAAGACTACTAAAATGGAATTAGGTAAAGACATGGGGTGGGTGCTGTTCTCAGTCCTGTGAAACATGAATGAATGGAAAGAGTATATGCATGTTTTCCTTGATGTGTGCAACTCATTATGATAGGTTGATCATGACTGGGGTTTTATTTATAACAGTGTTAATTGTGGACCAAAGGTTGTGAGTTGGATGTGTAGTAATCCCTTTGTCAGGGTTCAAAAGATTCATCTTGAGCAGTTATCTTCTGATGATTAAGTGACTGATGGGGTTGCTCTTCAAGGATATATCCTAAGTTGATACTTTTTTCCCAAACAAACTCATTCTGGAAGTACTATGTGATGACAGGGCCACCTGTTATGCTGATGTTATTGTACTGTTGTACCTTATATAGCAACAGGAATGCCATCCAAGCAAAGCTGTAGACTGGACTACTTGAGCTATAGAACTATCTTAGAGATGGCACACTGTCCCAAATGCCAAAAGAGATAAAGGTCTGTTGCTGAGAGAAGTAAAATAACAGTTAGACCTACCATTCAGAGTATTCATTCTTCTAATGAATCTAATACTGATATAGGAGCTGGTTGTACATACCTTACGATACACCATTTCTCTCAAATAAGCAACAAGTTAGAGAAAACAATAAAGTATGTTACAGAATAAATTTTTACCTTACCTCAGCCACAGAAAACTTCTTACAACTTTTCGATTGCTATGTTAGTGGGGAATTATTCCTACAATTCTTGTACATCACATTTTGGCAACTCTCTACCACTGACTGATATATTTTCTCACTGGAGTCAACAACAGAGAACAACAGTGTATCTCAGTGGCTATTCAAGAAATACAACTGTGGAGAGACTGATAATTTTGTCTTGATTGCCCAAACATAACATGGAAAATGAATGAAAATGTCCCCATTATGAAGTTAAATTCTAGGAATAATATTTTTATGCTTGTATATAGAGGTATTCAAAACTGAGATAAGCAAGGTAGTTTAAGCAAGGAGAGTGAATACTAAGCAGCTATTATGAATATGGATCATTGCACTAGAGCTGCTTCATAAGAAGTCATAAAGTAAAGCTAATATGTTGTTAACACTAATATAAAATATGTACGATTAAAAACAGGAACATCATTATTTAAGTGGTACGGAAATGACATCACTACTGAAATTCTTTTTTTTTTTTTGAAATGCAGATGTAGCCAAATGTTTGAGAAATTATAGCAAAAAAATTGAGATGTGAAGAATTGTAATATTTTGGGAAGAAAAATATTTTTGTATTCTTTTAAGGACATTTCTGAAGGGAGAATTACACATTGATAAAAATATGTTGTCTGAGATAGATATTGATGGGTATATGCTCATATGTTTTATACAGTAAATGTTGTTCTGCTAAAAGTTATTTTACATCAGTTAAACAGGATAGTCTGGAAAGAACAGTAATGCTACGATGTTCTTGTTGAATATTTGTTTTAACTTAAAATGTAATGTATGATCTGATGTTGTATGACTTTGTTAATAAGGGAATGCCTTCTATTGTTTGTTTCATGGAATTTACAACATCCATTTTTGTACAACTAATTCAGCATATTTGACTTTGCATACCACAGACAACCACAGAACCTAGGTATAATGTTTTGCACTGCAGGAAACCATCAGACCTAGTTTAAAGTTTTATACTTCTGAGAACCATGGGACATAGGTTCAATGTTCTGTACTATTGGAAAACATAGGACCTAGGTTTGATGTTTTGTAACACAGGGAACCATGGTACATAAGGCTGATATTATGTGATAGGGGATGTTATATAAGAGGAGACTCCACTGGACCTAGGTTTAATGTTTTATAACACAGGAAACCATGGGACCTAAGGCAAATGTTTTTTTTGTAACACAGAAAACCATGGGCTACAAGGGTGATGTTTTGTAACAGAGGACACCACTGGACATAGATTTAATGTTTTGTAACACAGGAAGCCGTGGGTCATAATAGTGATTTTTTTGTAACAGAAGGACCTAAGTTTAATGTTTTGTAACACAGGACATCATTGGACCTAGGTTTAATGTTTTGTAACACAGGACATCATTGGACCTAAGTTTAATGTTTTGTAACACAGGACATCATTGGACCTAAGTTTAATGTTTTGTAACACAGGACATCATTGGACCTAAGTTTAATGTTTTGTAACACAGGACATCATTGAATCTAAGTTTAATGTTTTGTAACACAGGACATCATTGGACCTAGGTTTAATGTTTTGTAACACAGGACATCATTGGACCTAGGTTTAATGTTTTGTAACACAGGACATCATTGGACCTAGGTTTAATGTTTCACACACTTGAGGTGTGCAGCACTACAGTACCTATAAGGAAACATACATCCAAGGTCTTGGTGTAGAGATTGGGTATATCACACTTCCATGAACATCCACTCCCTGATCCTCAAGTCCCTGAAGTTGAACTCACCAATGAATGTTATCTACGGAAACTCACTGCTGGTGTGGTTTCTATGTGTGCACCAGCACTGATTTCTTTCTTTATGGGAGATTACTCCCTTCTTCATGATTGGGTAACGGTAAAATTGGAATAGCTTTCTATCTGTATAAGTTTGTTATATATGGTGGGACCTGAGCACTACATACAGTACAGGGGGAGTTTATTCCACTTGCATAACACATTTTTGTTGGTTAATGCTTTGTTGAGTTGATTTTTCAGGTATTATGCTTAGTGAGCTGGTTAGTCACTAATTTGTAATGTGACCATGCACAGTGGAACACGGGATAGATCCCAGAACATTATCATCTTTTCAGCATCAAATTCAAGTGTGCTTCTAAGCTGTTGGTGCTTTTTTTGCTGTGATTTATCTGTATAATGTCATTGCTTACAATATCCTACTACATTAATGTTTACTACACTGTAATGTGTTATTATTGTAAATTTTATGTAATGTTCCTCTTGTTGAATACCCTGTAAATTGTGTTGTTGTCTTATTGTCATCATGCTACTGTATTATCCCCTTTCTTCGCCTTTTTCATTTAGTCATCATTGCTATGGTAACTGTCCTGTTAGCACTGCTCCTGTTGAATATTAAGGCCAGCTTTATCAGCTAACATGTCTTCATATTGTACTTGCTTGATGCTAAATAATGCGTTGTATTGTAATTTGTGTAATTGTGTATTCCATTAGTAATACTATGGGTGCATGTGATGCATACCATGAGCTGTTAAGCTACTTTTACACTTAGCATTTCATGTTCTTATACACTGTATAAAGACAGCTGCATAATGAGTCCACTAGGTCACAAAATAATACAAGCACAAAATTAAACAAGCTGTACTTATTTGATTATTTATTTATTTAGTTATTAATTACTTACTTATTTTTGTACAGGACAATCCATCTGGATAAGAACTATTTATATCAAAGGCCCAGAGGAGTTAAAAATGAAAGGCATGTAAACATAAACTGATTAGAACACATACAAATCAAATTAGTACTAAACATTTATAACATAAGTACACAATTTGTTTTAGTGGCACACATCCTGCGTTGGGTGCATGTTTTGATTAAGTTATGTAGAAGACTGGTGAACTGTGTGGTACCACCTGGACAACTTCGAAAAGTAGCTAGTGGAAGACAGGCTGCAGGAGTGATGCAGACACAAGCCCATGATTGGTAACTTGTTTAGAAGCCAACTAAGTTCACCAAAGTAGAAGCAGCAAAATGAAGGTGGCAAAACGAAAAAAAACAGCGTATCACAAATTTTATTCTCCGCTTTCGTCAACAGACTTCTTCAGAGTGATAAAAGACAGAACAAAATCACATGACTTAAATACTTTAAAAATTAATTAATTATTCAATCAAACAATAAAAATCAATCTGTAACCATATTAAACCAGTTCATCAACTTGTTTAAATAAAATGTAAGGATATAAGGTCACTATCCTTATTAATGTGTAATTGGCAATGTTTTAACTAACATTTCACATTTATAACATCATTTAAACCAGGAGGGGAATCGGATTTTAGTCTTATTTGCCAATCGGTCTCTCTTTGCTGCAAATAATTTTTATAATCACCATCCCTCATGTCCTTGTTACAGACCTCTAAAACAGAAAACAAAAATTTCTTAAAATTAGGACATACTAAGGTGTGCTTGAAAAGAGCATTAGTTTCTTCTCTTTTTTTAATGCTATAAAGATGTTCCCTAATGCGTGTTTTCAAATGCCTGGTAGTCATCCCGACATAAAACGCCGGACAAGTTGAACATAAGGCAATATAAATGACCCCTTGCGTGCAACAATCAACATGACCCGGCACCGCAAGGGTCCTGTTTATCGAACACACGGAAATGTAAGAGCCCAAAGAAATGTAACTACACATGTTACAGTTATAACAACAATACATACCTTTTTTATTGCTAAAAACCTTAATGTTGCTACCATTTTTATGTTCCAAAATTCTCTTTAAATTGTAATTATTTCTATGAATGAAAAATGGCTTATCTCCTAAAATGTCAAACATATCGGAATTCCCTTTAATGACCCTCCAATTTTTTTCTAACAAATGTTTGATGCGTTGAGAATCCGAATTCATTTCCAAAGAACAGGTTAAGCCACCATTAATCTCCTTCCTATCTACACTATTGATTTGATCAATGGTGGTGTTGGAAATCATATTTAATAAAGGTGGATAATATAATCCACGCTTCTGATGAATCTCCGCAGCAATCTCTGCCAATAGGGTTCTCCCGTACCCTCGATCTAAAATAGGGAGGTGATAAAATCAAACTCTTTAAGTAAATCTTCCTCCCTGGAGGTCATACGGCAGGCTCTGATAAACTGTCCCCTCGGGATGTTTCTCATTACATGTTTGGGGTGTCCACTACGAAAATGCAAATACCCATTACAGAAGGTTTTCTTCTGGTGTATACAACTGTGGAACCTTTTCTCATGTATGTCCCACCTTAGGGAAACATCTAAAAAATTCACACTTAACCCTACTTCACCAATCACAAATTTTAAAAAAGGAGACAAAGTATTAATCTCTAACAAGAAGGTGTCAACAGTTTGTTGATCACCTTCAATAATAAAAATTAAATCATCTACAAAACGAGAATAAAAAGAAATATTGTATTTGTTGGTCAAATGTGAAATAAATAGATGTTCCCACTAAGCCATGACTGTATTAGCATAAGCAGGAGCTGCCGGTGACCCCATGGCTACACCTCTTTTTTGTCTGTAATAAATTCCATCAAAAAGAAAAAAATTATTATATAAAATAATGTCCAAAAACCTACAAATTGTAGAAATAATATTGTTATTAAACTGGGATCTATTTTTATTTAAAAAATTCCGTACGGCTTCTATTCCTTCATCGTGGGGAATACAAGTATATAATGAAATTACATCTAGGGTGAAAATAATATGTTTACTGGGATCAAAAAATCCTATCATACCATAGTTGTTAACTTTATTCAAAAAATGCCAGTAATCACGTATATAAGAAGCTTCTTCAATAATACTGGGTCCTAAAACTGCATCAATAACCAAAGATAAACCCTCTGTAACAGAATGTGGAGAAGATACAATGGGTATAAAGGGTGGATGTTTAACACATTTGTGGGTTTTAGGTATCCCAAACATAACCCCAATTCTAGGTTCTTCTACCACACAAAATTCGTACATGTCAAAACTAATGTCACCAGACATTAACGCTTCGTAAAGATGAGAATGAATTAACCTTTGACTACGATGTATGTCGAAGAGCGTGACAACATCATATTCATCTTTATTATTCAAGATTTCATTCATACTTTTTATATAGGCTTCTTGTTCCATTATAACAATGTTCCCACCCTTGTCACTCTTCATAAATCTAAATTTATTAGTCATACTTTGTAAATTCCTAAGTGCATTTTTCTCAGCTAGGGTCATATTACTGTAATAATTAGGTTTAAAATTCAACATATCATGTACATCTTGTATACACATTTCCTCAAACACCCTTATGGTGTGTATGACATGAAGGTTTAGTAAAAATCTTGTTACCCTTAGAAATGTCATGCATCAAGTATTGTAAATTAAGTTTCCTAATGTATTTCTTAATGTCAACCACTGTCCTCACATAATTTGCTCTACTACTAGGGACAAAATTCAACCCCAGTTTTAAAACTTCCACTTCATTGTCGGAAAAAACATTGTCAGTCAAATTAATGATGCTAAAAATGTTAACTTGTCCATCAGACTGTCCATCTAAGTCTCGTCCCCCGATGATTGGGACCCCAGAAAGGTCTGACTCCTGGTGAACACAGTCTTCGAATTTACTTGATTCCTCTTGTTGAAAAAAGAAGATGTAGATGAATTTCCTGAACCAGTCTTGGGCTTAACAGATTTCACATCACTTGCAGGGGCTGGTAATCCACTGCCAGCACCTGCCAATTGGTTGTCGTCGGTGACAGCAGTGACATGCTCATGATCTCCCAAGGGGATATCATTAGTCCCCACAGTGCCCTTAACAGTCAAAGAGTCTTTTCTGTTATGTCCAGTCTCTTTGGAAGCGTTGACAACATGGTTGTCAGGTGCCCCAGTCGAAACAACACTACTATATGTAGATTTACTATTGTAATGATGATTAAACCCTTTTGAGAAGTTTGGTTTGTTAAACTTGTTAGAACCAGCAAAATTATCAAATGTGACTTTATTATTATAAGATGAAATATCACGCGCTAACTTCATTTGCTTTCTATTGACAACTTCGGTACAATGCTGTTCAACATTGTTAGTTATTTGAACAAAGAAATTGTCAAAACTTTCTCCAACCAGTAAGTCTCAATGTTAACAATTTCTTTTTTAAGTAGCTCCATCTTGACTAAATTATTGTCAATTAACAACTGCAAAAAACGCAAACCTGCCTCGTTGAAAAATGCAACCAAAGTCTCAAACATCGGCTCACCTAAACTGACACCATTAGGGCACTTAAAAAAGCGAAGCCCTTTTGGTACTATTTTCAAGTCAATGCAACGTTGAAAATAACAATTTTCTAAGTCAATGGATTTGTACCTTTTCAAGAATCTGATCAGTTGCTCGCGTTTACTGTTGAAATCCTCATTGTAGAAAAAGTTAAAACGGCTACCGGAATCACTAAACGGATTGTCTGCACGATCGAAAAACTGGTCAAAAGCTCCTCGACCAATGATGCGTTGATTGTTGCCGTTGTAGTTCCTCGCCAACCGGGGAGAGTTCCGAAGATCAATCACTGTTTCCATTTCATGAAACGATTCCCCTGGACTGGAAACTCTAACAGCAGCTTCTGTATCGTTAGCTTTAGTAACCAAGTATTTTAGAGAATCCTTTATTTCAGTTAATGTCACAATCAATAACTTGCTCAAGTTTAAATTACCAGCTTCCGTAGTAGTTGTCGAATGAATGGTTAAATTTAACAATGAATCCTCAGCTGCTTCCGCCATGATGTAAGCACCAAAAAACAAAGAACAGCGCAAGTGCCCAAAAGTACACAAAACCAACTAAGTTCACCAAAGTAGAAGCAGCAAAATGAAGGTGGCAAAACGAAAAAAATAGCGTATCACAAATTTTATTCTCCACTTTTGTCAACAGACTTCTTCAGAGTGATAAAAGACAGAACAAAATCACATGACTTAAATACTTTAAAAATTAATTAATTATTCAATCAAACAATAAAAATCAATCTGTAACCATATTAGACCAGTTCATCAACTTGTTTAAATAAAATGTAAGGAAATAAGATCACTATCCTTATTAATGTGTAATTGGCGATGTTTTAAATAACATTTCACATTTATAACATCATTTAAACCAGGAGGGGAATCAGATTTTAGTGATGTGAAATCTGTTAAGCCCAAGACTGGTTCAGGAAATTCATCTACATCTTCTTTTTTCAACAAGAGGAATCAAGTAAATTCGAAGACTGTGTTCACCAGGAGTCGGACCTTTCTGGGGTCCCAATCATCGGGGGACGAGACTTAGATGGACAGTCTGCTGGACAAGTTAACATTTTTAGCATCATTAATTTGACTGACAATGTTTTTTCCAACAATGAAGTGGAAGTTTTAAAACTGGGGTTGAATTTTGTCCCTAGTAGTAGAGCAAATTATGTGAGGACAGTGGTTGACATTAAGAAATGCACCAGGAAACTTAATTTACAATACTTGATGCGTGACATTTCTAAGGGTAACAAGATTTTTACTAAACCTTCATGTTATACACCGACTCTATCACACACCATAAGGGTGTTTGAGGAAATGTGTATACAAGATGTACATGATATGTTGAATTTTAAACCTAATTATTACAGTAATATGCAAGGGAGCCCACAGGATTTTTTGCAGGGGGGTGCAAACCCAGAGCCCCACCCACATAGCTCACCCCACCCCCTGCCAACACAGCCCCGCCCAAGTCCACCCACCCAAGCCCCGCCCACACGGCCATTCCAGTGTCCCATTACTTGGCTATTTCTCCCCATTTACTGTAGACACTGTTAAAATCTGTGTGCATACTGTTTTATGCTTTAGTTCTACAATGATTACAGGCAGTTGGATTTAATTTACAACTTTTATTTCAAACATTATAGCCCAAACACTGAGACGTTTACTAAACCTAAACAAAGCAATAGTCTTACAATGAAAACAGACTTGGCATTAAAGCTTCTCTACTTTTGAAACTCACATTCAATCAAACAGCATTGAAACCCACATTCAAAGAAAATGCATCTGGCCAGTGGCAGGTTAAGTTTACCTTTGGACTGTTTTCAAACCATAGGCCCTTGCACACATTTTTTAGACCCATGCAAACATTCTTTGATTTTCCTTACTGATTGTATTAATTATAATATATACATTGAATTATATCCCTTGTATAATAAAGCACCACTTGTTAGTGTGTTTTAAATTTATAGTTTTGAACATTTTTCCACTAAGCAATGAAAAAAAAAAAAAACAATAATGACAAACTGCCCAATTCAGAACATTTCAGCCATAAAAGGCCACTCAAATGTCTGCCATTACAATCCACCAATATCAGTCAATATACACACAGTCTGAAAAGGCAGTTTTCTCCTTACTTCCAGAGCACTGAAATGCCCCACTATTCAGCTCCAATCTCTCTCACACTCAATAGAAATCTACAGAGAAAATGTAGTGGTGAAAGCTTATGTTGTTGGAGACGCAACATAAGGAAAGTAGCCCAATTTAAAAGAGCAGTGTGTGTCCTGGACTAGACAACCACAGATCTGCTTATCAACTTCTGAAAAGTCTCCAGACCAAATATGCATCTTGCCTACAAACTCTCCTAACTGTGCACCACTGCTGAAATTGTGAAATATAACTGTTTAGCATCAAATGTCACTGTCCCAGGATTCAGAATCAACTCCAACCCACCAGCACCTGCATCCATTAAGAAACTGCATAGCCTATTTTCTAAAGTCACACATACCCGTTCACTGCAAAATCAAGTCATAGTATTTAAAGCCAATCTGATTAGTCCGTAATGCAATTTTTAAAAAAAAAACACGCACCTTAGCTTCACCATCTCCTGTTCATTGCTCTGCACATCTGTCCTTCCACCATGCCATGTATGGTTACTCTGCAAATGGTTTTCCTTAACCTCATTACGCAAGCATTAGTCTTGCCTCTCAACTGTCCACATTTTTGCAGAATGTCCAGATTTTGCCTCATTTTTCATCTAGTCCTCATAAAATTTGGGATTTTGTGGACTTTCGTGGCAAGTTAGTGAGAACTGAATTCACTAAATGACAGACACTTGAGTTTCAGACTTCATTTTTTTTCTAAAAATGCATGCCACCACCTTTTATTCTAGCAACTTTTTAAGTTTATGACAGCAATTTTTAAAATCTGTCCTAATTTGGGGGGCTTTGCATCACATTATTGTCTGTCAGTTTTTTTTGTGCCAAGAGGTCGAGAGGTATATTATGACATCCAAATAAAAATTAGAATCCCTTGTTAGTTCTATAGAAGGGAAACAATTTACTCCAGGACTGTCTCCTATACTAATGGACACAGATGCAACTCAAATGTTTTATCCGTGCATGGTTCCCCTCAAATTATCTATGGTATGAAACCAGTTATTCACTATAAGTAATATATTACTCAACCATGGGACTGAGAAGGCCAAACACCAAAACTGATAAGTTAATTCAAGCACCGAAAAGGAAACTTGAGAGGTTTAAAATGGCCCACAAGGGCAGCTAGCTTTGTAGTTCCCTAAGGACCTATCATACTGGTGCTGATTTGTACCCTTGTTAATAGCGAGTCCAAAACTATTTAGATCTGGTGCACTTCTGTAAGATTATATTCTTGTCTCAAATATACTCAAAAAAACTTATAACCAGGTACTATCCAACTTTAAATTAATAACACAGCACAAATAAAGTGAATGAAGTTTGTAAAAAAACAGCCAAGAAAAAAAGTTCCTGTGGAGCTTTACATCACCAGAGTGTTATGTCATACAAACTTATTAACAACTGATTTTACAAGCTACCGAACAGCTAGACACCACTAGTGTTTAATGAACTAGCAAAAAAAACTTGCTAATTAAGAGCACAGCAGCAACATAATACCAAGTACTTCAAAGTCTAGCTCTACCAGTTCTATACCAGCAAGCACTGGTTTTCACTATAACAACCTATTAAACAATACCCCAGTGCTGCCTCAGACAGACAGCAACACACAGCATGAACACAGAAAATACTTTGAGACAAAAGAAAACAATATGTCAGCCAGTTTGGAAAAACATTGGAGACTATGGAAAATGGTAAGGAATTGGTTTCAGACAACTACCCTCAGCAGACATAAGGAGACAAAATGAGGGTGTGTCAAATCTCTGGAGTGGAGAAATACAGGACGCTGAACTATGGGAACCTTACTGTCGCACCTGTTTCACTAAAAGACAATACATGCTCCCTCCCAAAATCACATTACAATAACCACTGTCATTACAGTCTTTTCTCCCTTACTCGATAGGGCCAGTTAATAAGCATAGCTCCAACCTTTTATCTCCAAAATGTGGAAACATTCCTTCTAATGTGGAACACTTAGAGTACTAGCAACTTAAATAGAAAAGTCACAAAATGATTAAAATGTACCTTTATACACAAATGTTGTTTTGAATGATTCAGCATTTACTATAGATATCAGTTAATTCTTGGCAACGAATCTGCAACAATCCCTTTCAAATAGAATGTAGAACAGTGAGGTACATGGAGTTAAGACTCCAAATGAGTAACGTTCCTTATAATGAGGTACACTTTAGAAGTATGATCTTATTAGTAAGCAGAAAGGCCAGTAAAAAGCAACTTCTACTACCTTTTTCACAGGACACCCTTCCTATACCAAACATTCTCTCCACTACATGTAGCATACGCAGGTCAAGATCTACACTTGTTTTTAAGCTTACAAACTAAGTTGTTATTCTTAGACTCTGTCTGTGGTCAACTATGAGAATATTACAAATAGCTCACTAGTACAGAGAGAATAAGGCATACAAGTGCGCACTGCTACAGATTACACGCCTCCATGCTTGGCCAGACAAAATAAAAACTTTAGCTTTCCCAAAAATATTGATATAACCGCACAAATCCCTTCATGTACGCACAAACATACTAAAAGTATTCTTTAGTCAAACTATATTACTTTACTCGTCAATTAAGAGGAAACTGTTAAATAATCCTAATCGCGTCATGTCAAAAGTAAAATGGACCTCTCAGCAGTTTAAGTAAAATGGACCTCTCAACAGATTAAAAGTAAAACGGACCTCTCAGTACTTTAAAAGTAAAACCGACCTCTCAGCAGCTGAAAAATAAAACGGACCTCTCACCTTCCAGCACATAAATGGAGCCTTGGGGGGAAAATCTCTTCTTACTGCAGCAGGCTTGATGTGGAATCCATTTCCGCACACTTTGTGTTTAAATTTTAACGTTAGCGTGCAATGCACGGATGGGTCCGCCTATTAGGTCTTTCAGCTGTAAAAGTGGAAGGAGCATTCCCTTCCCCTCACTCTATGGTTCCGGCGTCTATGGGGACCAGCAAGCTAAGGGACCATTCTTAAAGAAGAACTCCCTTAATTTTTTTTTTTTTTTGTTATTAAAAGAAAATTAATCTCCCGCCCGTTCCACGGGGGTGCAAGTGCACCCCCTTGCACATGCCTGCGGGCGCCCTTGCTAATATGACCCTAGCTGAGAAAAACGCACTTAGGAATTTACAAAGTATGACTAATACATTTAGATTTATGAAGAGTGACAAGGGTGGGAACATTACGGAACAAGAACGTTGCGAGGAAAAAACTGCTGAAATATTACAATGCTGTGCTATCTTCTCTCCCAACAGATGAGGAAACACAGTATTGTACGACCACTAGAACGTTTATTAGAAACAATAGTGCATATAACTGCAATACAAAGATATCATGTGAGTTAAGCGCTTTCACCTATATATCATAGGCTTCTTCAGAACTCATTCACATAATTAATACGCCATTTTAAATAAACTTTTTGGCGCGAATCTTGTCTGACAGTACTTGTATTTAAAGTGCCACTGTGCCTATTAATTCATATGAATTACAAATAGA
Source organism: Protopterus annectens (assembly GCF_019279795.1). Lineage (NCBI taxonomy): Eukaryota > Metazoa > Chordata > Ceratodontiformes > Protopteridae > Protopterus > Protopterus annectens. The sequence continues at coordinate 210,534,754 of NC_056732.1, read as the reverse complement.
ATAACCTTTGCAAGCATGCTCCGCTATACCTCCTCCAAATACATACAATATACTAACATAAGATTTAAATAAATGAACAATGTACCATATAACTAATTCATTTAAAATAACTAATTCATTTGAAATACATTTAAAATACATTTCACTAATGTTAAAAAATTCCTAACAATTAGACTCAAACTGACCGATTCTTGCAAAAATATATACATAATCTAGTGAATTGAAACTTTAGATGTATAGTGTGTGTGAATGCTTATTACAAAATATTAGTTATGAAAGAATGTTAAAAATAGATGTTAAAACTCAGAATATAAAAAATTCATTTTTTGTGGCTAAATAATGTGCAAACTTGTATATGGACTACTGTGTAAAAAAATCAACTCCTATGTTACCTAAAAACTTATGTCGAGCTTAAAATCCGTTGACTTCACATAGCTTAGTTTGATATGAATTGATTACATTTTAAATTATTTAAAAAAATGTTTTATAATAATAATATGTTCATATAATATGTATTAATTTTATTCAACTTGATTAATGGTGCGTAATAATAATGTATTAATAAATAAATTTTAAAAAATATATATATATATAAATACATTAAATAAACCTCAATATTTTATGAATTTTAAAAACCATTTGTGTTTATAAACAACTGTATGTAGAAGAATATTAAAAAATTAAAAAATTAAAAAATTACTACTTGAAGATGGTGGGATTTAAATGTTTGTCAAACTAATAATGGCTTAATGGCAATAGTGTCGTTTAATCCTGGTAATGTGGCAGCGTCTGTGTATAGCTGCCACCAAATCTCTTTATAACTTAATTGTCCCTTGATGTTGCCCCCCTTCCAGTCAGATTTAATGTGTTCAATAATAGCAAATTTGAAACTATGTTGGTCACCATTGCTTTCAACATGCCTGTACAAAGCATTATTGCGATCTTTTTTTCTAATACAATATGAATGGTCGTATATTCTTTTTTTGAAAGCCCTCTCAGTCTTCCCAACATAGTATGCAGGACACATATCACATTTGGCAATATAAACCACATTCATCGTGTTGCAGTTCCCCTTCTCACATCTGATTGTTGTCTTATTACTATTGCCTAACACAATTTCTGTATGAGCCATAATGAATCTACACTGATTGCAATTGCCACATTTTTTGGTAGATGTATGTGTTCCACTTCCTCCACCCCTGCGATTTAATGTATTCCCAGTTTCAAGAATTCTTTTCAGGTTATATGACATTTTGTGAACAATAAGTGGTTTCTCTCCTAGTATACATGATAACTCAGGATTTGTTGTAAAGATACCCCAATGTTTATACAAAATTTCCTTCACCATGTTAACAAATGGTGTGTAGGGCAAAATACAAGCCATTTTGTATTTGCCTGTGGGATTTGAGGCTGTCTCATTAACTACAGGAAGACCAACTCCTAAAATCGGATGATATTTGATTTCCCTCTGAGATGTCACATACTGTTGAACATCCTGTAACATAGTTCTATTGTATTTTCTCTCTATAAACATTTTAGTAATATGTTCAAACTCTGAAATCATGTCTTCATATCTGGATGTCATTCTGGCCGCTCTAATTAGTTGCCCCTTAAAAATATTACGCAACATCTTTCTAGGGTGATTACTATCATATTGTAAGTAGTCGTTGGAGAATGTGTTCTTCCTGTAAATGTTGGATTTAAAACCTTTTTCATCATTCGAAACAATAGTATCTAAATAAGGTAAACCTTCCTTGCTAATTTCATATGTAAATTTCAAAAAATCACTACTGTTATTTATAAAGGTCATAAAACTGTTTAATTCATCCATATTCCCTTTCCATAGGATGTAGATGTCGTCCAAAAATCTCGTGTAATGGGAGATATGTGAAAAATGTTCACTCTTAAATAGTATTTCTTCCTCCCAGTACAACATGACAAGGTTAGCATAAATGGGGGCACTAGCTGACCCCATTGCCACTCCCTTACTTTGTTTGAAGTATTCTCCTTCAAACGATATAAAATTGTTCTCCAAAACTAAGGACATACAGTCCATGATGAGACATGTTTTGTCCCAATCAAAATTAGTGTATTTTCTAATACTCTCACAAAACATTTGTAAACCTTGTACACTAGGTATACATGAGAATAGATCGATGACATCTATAGTCACATAAAACAAATCACTAGTGTCAATAACTGTTGGGAATTTTCTTAAAAAATCCCAGGAATCTTTCAAAAGGTGTGGAATACTTTTGTATATGTCTTTTAACCAAACATCCACTAATTTACCTAATGGAAATGTTTTTGACTTTGTGCCTGACACAATGGGCCTAAATGGAGGGTTGGCTAAATCTTTGTGTATTTTTGGTATACCTACCAAGGTCGCTGTTTTGGGGTATGACACATTAAAAAATTGTATAAATCGTTGTTTATTCGATTGTCAATCCAAAATTCCTCCAAATATGAACTGATCCTCTGATAGGCAATATTTATTTCATTCAATGATACCATAGTATAATTGCCTGTCTCTGTGAGAATGGAGTGTATTTTGGACATGTACTCCATTTGGTCATAAATAACAGTCCCCCCTCCCTTGTCAGGCTTCATGATACGTATGTTTTTGTTTTTTCTCAGATTGTATAACTCTTTCCTCTCATCCTTGGACATATTGTCCCTCACTTTGATATTCTTCACTGTGTCAGTCAATTTGTAAAGATCTCTTTGTACTTGTTTTTCGAAAAGCTCAACCACAGGGTTCATATATGGAACAAACGTACTTTTAGGTTTTAACAAGTTACTGTCCCCCTCAGTTGTTTGTTTGTTTTTAGTGTTGTTCTGAAACATAATAGATAAATTCAATTTACGTGTAAAAAGTTTGGTTTCTATCAAATGGTCAACCAAACCATATTTCGGAGTGGGGATGAATTTCATACCTCTAGATAAAAGTTTATAATGGACCTTTTCCACTTTGAAGTTGGTGAAATTGTAAATTTTAAAATCACCAAATTCATTTGTATCATATTCATTATTTGAAATATCTATCTCCATATCTTCTTTTCTATAATTTGTATTATTAAATATCAATTCCATTTGTTCCCCCTGTGATACTCTAATTGTAAATTCTGACGGCTGTTGTAATTCCTCCCCTTGAAACCTGCTTTCTTCCAATACTGAGGGTTCCAATTCCTCTGAAAATTTTGTTTATATCCCTCCTGATCGTCATACCGCTCAAAATTTCCTTCCTCAAAATGTTCTGCCCTTGCTACATTGTTCCCTCTCTCTTGTCTATAGAACCGGTCATCATATTTAATAGGCCTGTTAGTCCTATTACCTCTTTCATTATTCCATTTATATACCCTTTTATCCTTGTACTGTATAATATCTCTATTTATTTTCTTACATTTTCTTTCATGTGTCAATTTGGATTTCTTTTCCACAATCGTAAACTGTTTGCAATATAAATTGTTCCATTCGTCAAATAATAAATCACCTTCTATTTCTGCATTTAGTTTCTCAACCTCATTAATGAGTTGTGATAATAATTCATCATTGTACTTAATTAGCATACTCATAAACTTAAATCCACACTCATCAAAAAAATCATTAAAATCTTCCTTAACAGTTTCATCAATGTCTATACCTAATGGTACTTTAAAAAAACGTAGTCCCATTGGGACTACCTTTAAAACTAAACATTTGTGTAAGTAAGCATTTTCAATTTTTATGTTGTCCAGCTTGCACATTATATCACCCAACTTGTATATTTTGTCCTTCAAAGCTAAGTTATTAACACCTTTGTTGGTGGGGAATCTTTCCTTCCCCTTGTTATAATCATCAAAATTGCATTCACTGCTTAAAAAATTGTTCAAATTACAGTTGTTACTATTGTCCTCCTTAGACTTGTTTTGCAATCTAGATTTAAATTCAGTACCTTTGTTAGCCTTAAAAGTACCCACTGAATGAGCGTAGGTCTTTACAGGCTTGACACGCTTGTGTTTGGTCCCAGTACGCACCATAAAGTCATCGTCCTCTTCAAAATCGTATATAGAAAAATCAAAAGTAAATCCTGTAGTGTCCATTCTATTGCTTTCCATGATATGTTTCGTGCACTGCCCAGCTGGTAAATCGATGTCGGCACTGTCTCCTGACAAATTCTTGTGCTTAGTGGATGTTATTCCTTCGGACAGATTTTCCGGAGTAGAATTAAACCGGCAGTTTGAACCGTTGGAAGAGTTCCGTTTATGAGCTGCTTCGCATTCACCAACCTGCGTCTCGAGACTAGGACGGACACTAGCGTTACTCTTGAGCATACAATCATTATGCTTACTGGAAATAATAGGACACAATTTGGTCGTGTCCTTGAAATTTGAAGCTGTTTGCTCCTTAATGCCTTTGCAAGTGTCTTTGCTCTTGTTGTGAACCATGTTAAAATCACAAACATTGCTAGAACCAAGAGACTTGAAATCACGCTCCACTTTAAACATAAAGGAGGTTAGCGTTTGCGCTAATTGTTTCAGTTCACCTCTGATCTCCGCCAACTCCCCAGCATGGGTACCATCGTTGGATCCACCAGGTGTCTCGTCCTGTGCTGTGGTCGATAACACTGTTTTCCCCTCCATGACAACTACGGAACAAGAACGCTATGAGGAAAAACTGCTGAAATATTACAATGCTGTGCTATCTTCTCTCCCAACAGATGAGGAAACACAGTATTGTACGACCACTAGAACGTTTATTAGAAACAATAGTGCATATAACTGCAATACAAAGATATCATGTGAGTTAAGCGCTTTCACCTATATATCATAGGCTTCTTCAGAACTCATTCACATAATTAATACGCCATTTTAAATAAACTTTTTGGCGCGAATCTTGTCTGACAGTACTTGTATTTAAAGTGCCACTGAGCCTATTAATTCATATGAATTACAAATAGAATAACCTTTGCAAGCATGCTCCGCTATACCTCCTCCAAATACATACAATATACTAACATAAGATTTAAATAAATGAACAATGTACCATATAACTAATTCATTTAAAATAACTAATTCATTTGAAATACATTTAAAATACATTTCACTAATGTTAAAAAATTCCTAACAATTAGACTCAAACTGACCGATTCTTGCAAAAATATATACATAAGCTAGTGAATTGAAACTTTAGATGTATAGTGTGTGTGAATGCTTATTACAAAATATAAGTTATGAAAGAATGTTAAAAATAGATGTTAAAACTCAGAATTTATCTATTATGTTTCAGAACAACACTAAAAACAAACAAACAACTGAGGGGGACAGTAACTTGTTAAAACCTAAAAGTACGTTTGTTCCATATATGAACCCTGTGGTTGAGCTTTTCGAAAAACAAGTACAAAGAGATCTTTACAAATTGACTGACACAGTGAAGAATATCAAAGTGAGGGACAATATGTCCAAGGATGAGAGGAAAGAGTTATACAATCTGAGAAAAAACAAAAACATACGTATCATGAAGCCTGACAAGGGATGGGGGGATTGTTATTTATGACCAAATGGAGTACATGTCCAAAATACACTCCATTCTCACAGAGACAGGCAATTATACTATGGTATCATTGAAAGAAATAAATATTGCCTATCAGAGGATCAGTTCATATTTGGAGGAATTTTGGATTGACAATCGAATAAACAACGATTTATACAATTTTTTAAAAGTGTCATACCCCAAAACAGCGACCTTGGTAGGTATACCAAAAATACACAAAGATTTAGCCAACCCTCCATTTAGGCCCATTGTGTCAGGCACAAAGTCAAAAACATTTCCATTAGGTAAATTAGTGGATGTTTGGTTAAAAGACATATACAAAAGTATTCCACACCTTTTGAAAGATTCCTGGGATTTTTTAAGAAAATTCCCAACAGTTATTGACACTAGTGATTTGTTTTATGTGACTATAGATGTCATCGATCTATTCTCATGTATACCTAGTGTACAAGGTTTACAAATGTTTTGTGAGAGTATTAGAAAATACACTAATTTTGATTGGGACAAAACATGTCTCATCATGGACTGTATGTCCTTAGTTTTGGAGAACAATTTTATATCGTTTGAAGGAGAATACTTCAAACAAAGTAAGGGAGTGGCAATGGGGTCAGCTAGTGCCCCCATTTATGCTAACCTTGTCATGTTGTACTGGGAGGAAGAAATACTATTTAAGAGTGAACATTTTTCACATATCTCCCATTACACGAGATTTTTGGACGACATCTACATCCTATGGAAAGGGAATATGGATGAATTAAACAGTTTTATGACCTTTATAAATAACAGTAGTGATTTTTTGAAATTTACATATGAAATTAGCAAGGAAGGCTTACCTTATTTAGATACTATTGTTTCGAATGATGAAAAAGGTTTTAAATCCAACATTTACAGGAAGAACACATTCTCCAACGACTACTTACAATATGATAGTAATCACCCTAGAAAGATGTTGCGTAATATTTTTAAGGGCAACTAATTAGAGCGCCAGAATGACATCCAGATATGAAGACATGATTTCAGAGTTTGAACATATTACTAAAATGTTTATAGAGAGAAAATACAATAGAACTATGTTACAGGATGTTCAACAGTATGTGACATCTCAGAGGGAAATCAAATATCATCCGATTTTAGGAGTTGGTCTTCCTGTAGTTAATGAGACAGCCTCAAATTCCACAGGCAAATACAAAATGGCTTGTATTTTGCCCTACACACCATTTGTTAACATGGTGAAGGAAATTTTGTATAAACATTGGGGTATCTTTACAACAAATCCTGAGTTATCACGTATACTAGGAGAGAAACCACTTATTGTTCACAAAATGTCATATAACCTGAAAAGAATTCTTGAAACTGGGAATACATTAAATAGCAGGGGTGGAGGAAGTGGAACACATACATCTACCAAAAATGTGGCAATTGCAATCAGTGTAGATTCATTATGGCTCATACAGAAATTGTGTTAGGCAATAGTAATAAGACAACAATCAGATGTGAGAAGGGGAACTGCAACACGATGAATGTGGTTTATATTGCCAAATGTGATATGTGTCCTGCATACTATGTTGGGAAGACTGAGAGGGCTTTCAAAAAAAGAATATACGACCATTCATATTGTATTAGAAAAAAAGATCGCAATAATGCTTTGTACGGGCATGTTGAAAGCAATGGTGACCAACATAGTTTCAAATTTGCTATTATTGAACACATTAAATCTGACTGGAAGGGGGGCAACATCAAGGGACAATTAAGTTATAAAGAGATTTGGTGGCAGCTATACATAGACGCTGCCACATTACCAGGATTAAATGACACTATTGCCATTAAGCCATTATTAGTTTGACAAACATTTAAATCCCGCCATCTTCAAGTAGTAATTTTTTAATTTTTTAATTTTTTAATATTCTTCTACATACAGTTGTTTATAAACACTATGGTTTTTAAAATTCATAAAATATTGAGGTTTATTTAATGTATTTATATATATATATATATTTTAAAATTTATTTATTAATACATTATTATTACGCACCATTAATCAAGTTGAATAAAATTAATACATATTATATGAACATATTATTATTATAAAAAAATTTTTTAAATAATTTAAAATGTAATCAATTCACATCAAACTAAGCTATGTGAAGTCAACGGATTTTAAGCTCGACATAAGTTTTTAGGTAACATAGGAGTTGATTTTTTTACACAGTAGTCCATATACAAGTTTGCACATTATTTAGCCACAAAAAATGAATTTTTTATATTCTGAGTTTTAACATCTATTTTTAACATTCTTTCATAACTAATATTTTGTAATAAGCATTCACACACACTATACATCTAAAGTTTCAATTCACTAGCTTATGTATATATTTTTGCAAGAATCGGTCAGTTTGAGTCTAATTGTTAGGAATTTTTTAACATTAGTGAAATGTATTTTAAATGTATTTCAAATGAATTAGTTATTTTAAATGAATTAGTTATATGGTACATTGTTCATTTATTTAAATCTTATGTTAGTATATTGTATGTATTTGGAGGAGGTATAGCGGAGCATGCTTGCAAAGGTTATTCTATTTGTAATTCATATGAATTAATAGGCACAGTGGCACTTTAAATACAAGTACTGTCAGACAAGATTCGCGCCAAAAAGTTTATTTAAAATGGCGTATTAATTATGTGAATGAGTTCTGAAGAAGCCTATGATATATAGGTGAAAGCGCTTAACTCACATGATATCTTTGTATTGCAGTTATATGCACTATTGTTTCTAATAAACGTTCTAGTGGTCGTACAATACTGTGTTTCCTCATCTGTTGGGAGAGAAGATAGCACAGCATTGTAATATTTCAGCAGTTTTTTCCTCGCAACGTTCTTGTTCCGTAGTTGTCATGGAGGGGAAAACAGTGTTATCGACCACAGCACAGGACGAGACACCTGGTGGATCCAACGATGGTACCCATGCTGGGGAGTTGGCGGAGATCAGAGGTGAACTGAAACAATTAGCGCAAACGCTAACCTCCTTTATGTTTAAAGTGGAGCGTGATTTCAAGTCTCTTGGTTCTAGCAATGTTCGTGATTTTAACATGGTTCACAACAAGAGCAAAGACACTTGCAAAGGCATTAAGGAGCAAACAGCTTCAAATTTCAAGGACACGACCAAATTGTGTCCTATTATTTCCAGTAAGCATAATGATTGTATGCTCAAGAGTAACGCTAGTGTCCGTCCTAGTCTCGAGACGCAGGTTGGTGAATGCGAAGTGGCTCATAAACGGAACTCTTCCAACGGTTCAAACTGCCGGTTTAATTCTACTCCGGAAAATCTGTCCGAAGGAATAACATCCACTAAGCACAAGAATTTGTCAGGAGACAGTGCCGACATCGATTTACCAGCTGGGCAGTGCACGAAACATATCATGGAAAGCAATAAAATGGACACTACAGGATTTACTTTTGATTTTTCTATATACAATTTTGAAGAGGACGATGACTTTATGGTGCGTACTGGGACCAAACACAAGCGTGTCAAGCCTGTAAAGACCTACGCTCATTCAGTGGGTACTTTTAAGGCTAACAAAGGTACTGAATTTAAATCTAGATTGCAAAACAAGTCTAAGGAGGACAATAGTAACAACTGTAATTTGAACAATTTTTTAAGCAGTGAATGCAATTTTGATGATTATAACAAGGGGAAGGAAAGATTCCCCACCAACAAAGGTGTTAATAACTTAGCTTTGAAGGACAAAATATACAAGTTGGGTGATATAATGTGCAAGCTGGACAACATAAAAATTGAAAATGCTTACTTACACAAATGTTTAGTTTTAAAGGTAGTCCCAATGGGACTACGTTTTTTTAAAGTACCATTAGGTATAGACATTGATGAAACTGTTAAGGAAGATTTTAATGATTTTTTTGATGAGTGTGGATTTAAGTTTATGAGTATGCTAATTAAGTACAATGATGAATTATTATCACAACTCATTAATGAGGTTGAGAAACTAAATGCAGAAATAGAAGGTGATTTATTATTTGACGAATGGAACAATTTATATTGCAAACAGTTTACGATTGTGGAAAAGAAATCCAAATTGACACATGAAAGAAAATGTAAGAAAATAAATAGAGATATTATACAGTACAAGGATAAAAGGGTATATAAATGGAATAATGAAAGAGGTAATAGGACTAACAGGCCTATTAAATATGATGACCGGTTCTATAGACAAGAGAGAGGGAACAATGTAGCAAGGGCAGAACATTTTGAGGAAGGAAATTTTGAGCGGTATGACGATCAGGAGGGATACAAACAAAATTTTCAGAGGAATTGGAACCCTCAGTATTGGAAGAAAGCAGGTTTCAAGGGGAGGAATTACAACAGCCGTCAGAATTTACAATTAGAGTATCACAGGGGGAACAAATGGAATTGATATTTAATAATACAAATTATAGAAAAGAAGATATGGAGATAGATATTTCAAATAATGAATATGATACAAATGAATTTGGTGATTTTAAAATTTACAATTTCACCAACTTCAAAGTGGAAAAGGTCCATTATAAACTTTTATCTAGAGGTATGAAATTCATCCCCACTCCGAAATATGGTTTGGTTGACCATTTGATAGAAACCAAACTTTTTACACGTAAATTGAATTTATCTATTATGTTTCAGAACAACACTAAAAACAAACAAACAACTGAGGGGGACAGTAACTTGTTAAAACCTAAAAGTACGTTTGTTCCATATATGAACCCTGTGGTTGAGCTTTTCGAAAAACAAGTACAAAGAGATCTTTACAAATTGACTGACACAGTGAAGAATATCAAAGTGAGGGACAATATGTCCAAGGATGAGAGGAAAGAGTTATACAATCTGAGAAAAAACAAAAACATACGTATCATGAAGCCTGACAAGGGAGGGGGGATTGTTATTTATGACCAAATGGAGTACATGTCCAAAATACACTCCATTCTCACAGAGACAGGCAATTATACTATGGTATCATTGAATGAAATAAATATTGCCTATCAGAGGATCAGTTCATATTTGGAGGAATTTTGGATTGACAATCGAATAAACAACGATTTATACAATTTTTTAAAAGTGTCATACCCCAAAACAGCGACCTTGGTAGGTATACCAAAAATACACAAAGATTTAGCCAACCCTCCATTTAGGCCCATTGTGTCAGGCACAAAGTCAAAAACATTTCCATTAGGTAAATTAGTGGATGTTTGGTTAAAAGACATATACAAAAGTATTCCACACCTTTTGAAAGATTCCTGGGATTTTTTAAGAAAATTCCCAACAGTTATTGACACTAGTGATTTGTTTTATGTGACTATAGATGTCATCGATCTATTCTCATGTATACCTAGTGTACAAGGTTTACAAATGTTTTGTGAGAGTATTAGAAAATACACTAATTTTGATTGGGACAAAACATGTCTCATCATGGACTGTATGTCCTTAGTTTTGGAGAACAATTTTATATCGTTTGAAGGAGAATACTTCAAACAAAGTAAGGAGTGGCAATGGGGTCAGCTAGTGCCCCATTTATGCTAACCTTGTCATGTTGTACTGGGAGGAAGAAATACTATTTAAGAGTGAACATTTTCACATATCTCCCATTACACGAGATTTTTGGACGACATCTACATCCTATGGAAAGGGAATATGGATGAATTAAACAGTTTTATGACCTTTATAAATAACAGTAGTGATTTTTTGAAATTTACATATGAAATTAGCAAGGAAGGTTTACCTTATTTAGATACTATTGTTTCGAATGATGAAAAAGGTTTTAAATCCAACATTTACAGGAAGAACACATTCTCCAACGACTACTTACAATATGATAGTAATCACCCTAGAAAGATGTTGCGTAATATTTTTAAGGGGCAACTAATTAGAGCGGCCAGAATGACATCCAGATATGAAGACATGATTTCAGAGTTTGAACATATTACTAAAATGTTTATAGAGAGAAAATACAATAGAACTATGTTACAGGATGTTCAACAGTATGTGACATCTCAGAGGGAAATCAAATATCATCCGATTTTAGGAGTTGGTCTTCCTGTAGTTAATGAGACAGCCTCAAATCCCACAGGCAAATACAAAATGGCTTGTATTTTGCCCTACACACCATTTGTTAACATGGTGAAGGAAATTTTGTATAAACATTGGGGTATCTTTACAACAAATCCTGAGTTATCACGTATACTAGGAGAGAAACCACTTATTGTTCACAAAATGTCATATAACCTGAAAAGAATTCTTGAAACTGGGAATACATTAAATAGCAGGGGTGGAGGAAGTGGAACACATACATCTACCAAAAAATGTGGCAATTGCAATCAGTGTAGATTCATTATGGCTCATACAGAAATTGTGTTAGGCAATAGTAATAAGACAACAATCAGATGTGAGAAGGGGAACTGCAACACGATGAATGTGGTTTATATTGCCAAATGTGATATGTGTCCTGCATACTATGTTGGGAAGACTGAGAGGGCTTTCAAAAAAAGAATATACGACCATTCATATTGTATTAGAAAAAAAGATCGCAATAATGCTTTGTACGGGCATGTTGAAAGCAATGGTGACCAACATAGTTTCAAATTTGCTATTATTGAACACATTAAATCTGACTGGAAGGGGGGCAACATCAAGGGACAATTAAGTTATAAAGAGATTTGGTGGCAGCTATACACAGACGCTGCCACATTACCAGGATTAAACGACACTATTGCCATTAAGCCATTATTAGTTTGACAAACATTTAAATCCCACCATCTTCAAGTAGTAAATTTTTAAATTTTTTAATTTTTTAATATTCTTCTACATACAGTTGTTTATAAACACAATGGTTTTTAAAATTCATAAAATATTGAGGTTTATTTAATGTATTTATATATATATATTTTTTTTTAAATTTATTTATTAATACATTATTATTACACACCATTAATCAAGTTGAATAAAATTAATACATATTATATGAACATATTATTATTATAAAAAATTTTTTTAAATAATTTAAAATGTAATCAATTCACATCAAACTAAGCTATGTGAAGTCAACGGATTTTAAGCTCGACATAAGTTTTTAGGTAACATAGGAGTTGATTTTTTTACACAGTAGTCCATATACAAGTTTGCACATTATTTAGCCACAAAAAATGAATTTTTTATATTCTGAGTTTTAACATCTATTTTTAACATTCTTTCATAACTAATATTTTGTAATAAGCATTCACACACACTATACATCTAAAGTTTCAATTCACTAGCTTATGTATATATTTTTGCAAGAATCGGTCAGTTTGAGTCTAATTGTTAGGAATTTTTTAACATTAGTGAAATGTATTTTAAATGTATTTCAAATGAATTAGTTATTTTAAATGAATTAGTTATATGGTACATTGTTCATTTATTTAAATCTTATGTTAGTATATTGTAAGTATTTGGAGGAGGTATAGCGGAGCATGCTTGCAAAGGTTATTCTATTTGTAATTCATATGAATTAATAGGCACAGTGGCACTTTAAATACAAGTACTGTCAGACAAGATTCGCGCCAAAAAGTTTATTTAAAATGGCGTATTAATTATGTGAATGAGTTCTGAAGAAGCCTATGATATATAGGTGAAAGCGCTTAACTCACATGATATCTTTGTATTGCAGTTATATGCACTATTGTTTCTAATAAACGTTCTAGTGGTCGTACAATACTGTGTTTCCTCATCTGTTGGGAGAGAAGATAGCACAGCATTGTAATATTTCAAGGGTGGGAACATTGTTATAATGGAACAAGAAGCCTATATAAAAAGTATGAATGAAATCTTGAATAATAAAGATGAATATGATGTCACGCTCTTCGACATACATCGTAGTCAAAGTTTAATTCATTCTCATCTTTACGAAGCGTTAATGTCTGGTGACATTAGTTTTGACATGTACGAATTTTGTGTGGTAGAAGAACCTAGAATTGGGGTTATGTTTGGGATACCTAAAACCCACAAATGTGTTAAACATCCACCCTTTAGACCCATTGTATCTTCTCCACATTCTGTTACAGAGGGTTTATCTTTGGTTATTGATGCAGTTTTAGGACCCAGTATTATTGAAGAAGCTTCTTATATACTTGATTCCTGGCATTTTTTGAATAAAGTTAACAACTATGGTATGATAGGATTTTTTGATCCCAGTAAACATATTATTTTCACCCTAGATGGAATTTCATTATATACTTGTATTCCCCACGATGAAGGAATAGAAGCCGTACGAAATTTTTTAAATAAAAATAGATCCCAGTTTAATAACAATATTATTTCTACAATTTGTAGGTTTTTGGACATTATTTTATATAATAATTTTTTTCTTTTTGATGGAATTTATTACAGACAAAAAAGAGGTGTAGCCATGGGGTCACCGGCAGCTCCTGCTTATGCTAATACAGTCATGGCTTGGTGGGAACATCTATTTATTTCACATTTGACCAACAAATACAATATTTCTTTTTATTCTCGTTTTGTAGATGATTTAATTTTTATTATTGAAGGTGATCAACAAACTGTTGACACCTTCTTGTTAGAGATTAATACTTTGTCTCCTTTTTTAAAATTTGTGATTGGTGAAATAGGGTTAAGTGTGAATTTTTTAGATGTTTCCCTAAGGTGGGACATACATGAGAAAAGGTTCCACAGTTGTATACACCGGAAGAAAACCTTCTGTAATGGGTATTTGCATTTTCGCAGTGGACACCCCAAACATATAATGAGAAACATCCTGAGGGGACAGTTTATCAGAGCCTGCCGTATGACCTCCAGGGAGGAAGATTTACTTAAAGAGTTTGATTTTATCACCTCCCTATTTTTAGATCGAGGGTATGGGAAAACCCTACTGGCAGAGATTGCTGCGGAGATTCATCAGAAGCGTGGATTATATTATCCACCTTTATTAAATATGATTTCCAACACCACCATTGATCAAATCAATAGTGTAGATAGGAGGGAGATTAATGGTGGTTTAACCTGTTCTTTGGAAATGAATTCGGATTCTCAACGCATCAAACATTTGTTAGAAAAAAATTGGAGGGTCATTAAAGGGAATTCCGATATGTTTGACATATTAGGAGATAAGCCATTTTTCATTCATAGAAATAATTACAATTTAAAAAGAATTTTGGAACATAAAAATGGTGGCAACATTAAGGTTTTTAGTAATAAAAAAGGTATGTATTGTTGTTATAACTGTAACATGTGTCGTTACATTTCTTTGGGCCCTTACATTTCGGTGTGTTCGATAAACAGGACCCTTGCGGTGCCAGCTCATGTTGATTGTTGCATGCAAGGGGTCATTTATATTGCCTTATGTTCAACTTGTCTGGCGTTTTATGTCGGGATGACTACCAGGCATTTGAAAACATGCATTAGGGAACATCTTTATAGCATTAAAAAAAGAGAAGAAACTAATGCTCTTTTCAAGCACACCTTAGTATGTCCTAATTTTAAGAAATTTTTGTTTTCTGTTTTAGAGGTCTGTAACAAGGACATGAGGGATGGTGATTATAAAAATTATTTGCAGCAAAGAGAGACCGATTGGCAAATAAGACTAAAATCTGATTCCCCTCCTGGTTTAAATGATGTTATAAATGTGAAATGTTAGTTAAAACATCGCCAATTACACATTAATAAGGATAGTGACCTTATATCCTTACATTTTATTTAAACAAGTTGATGAACTGGTCTAATATGGTTACAGATTGATTTTTATTGTTTGATTGAATAATTAATTAATTTTTAAAGTATTTAATTCATGTGATTTTGTTCTGTCTTTTATCACTCTGAAGAAGTCTGTTGACGAAAGCGGAGAATAAAATTTGTGATACGCTATTTTTTTCGTTTTGCCACCTTCATTTTGCTGCTTTTACTTTGGTGAACTTAGTTGGTTTTGTGTACTTTTGGGCACTTGTTTAGAAGCATGCACAGGCTTCCATCCTTGACAATATATTGCTACAGATCTTGTGTTACAGGAGAGAAAATGCTGGATAAGGCATAGAATAGTGAGCCCTGACACTACAGTGGAACTGCTTGGGGGACCTAAAACCCGATTTTTTGCTCTTTACCTACTCAGTCAGAAATAATATTAACAAATCCCAAGGTGATGGATAGAAACCCTTAGTACTGAGGTCAGCATGAAACAATAATAATAATAATTATAATAATGTTAGTTTTTTCCACACATTTGTTTTGGTGCATTCACATTTAGTGTTACTCAAGCCCCTCACATTTTTGTTTTGAAGCACTACTGAACTGCATGGGAATGTCCACTGTAACATTGTTCAGCATTCAGCCTTTTGAATGATTTTAACTATCCATTTATTCCACAGCTTTTGTTGACTTCTTTACCTCTACTTATTTTTTTTCACTCAGTAGGAAAATAATTTTTCATTGCATTGATTTGTACCCTTCTTACTCTGAGACTTTCTTACACGCCTCATCAAGGCTGATCTTTCTGATTTTTAACCACTTATTTAACTCACCCTTGAGTGTCTTTTTTTACATTTTAGCTGTGTGCCTTAATGCATTTTAATAATATTGGCTTATTTTTACAGACTGTGCTTTCTCAGGTAATTGATGGTCTAGTGATATCTGCATTGCTTACTGTACTTATTTCCTTGTTTCACTTGAAAGAAAGTTACTGTTTGTCGTTTTTGCATTTAAGTTACCTGTAACACATTGCATTTAAGTTACCTGGCACTTGCTCACTAAAGCAATTAAATAAGTCAGCTCTAAAAAAATTAAAAGCACTACACCCTCACAAACTCCGCTTGAGTACCTTGTTCCCCATTGGCCCTTTTTTTCAATTATAAAGGAATTCCCAATACTATTCTAGCATGTCCAAAGGTCAGTTGTCAATCTCCTCTCTGGTCCAGCTGGTGAATCTGGGAATCTTGAGGCAATGTTACAACTGCCTCATGTACACAGACAACCCTCTCTTCGTCCCAACAAATTCCAACACATGTGAGAGATGCAACCATATAGCCAAACTGGAGGCTAAGCTCCCTCAACTCAGTACTGGCGTAACCAGTCAGGAGGAGAAGGAAACCACACTCACTACAATTCCAGTCTCACATAGACCTACCACGACAACAAACCAAACACATAAGCACACAAAAACATACTCGGAGGCTCTAAATAAAAATCTGCCTAAGCAGCAGAGACCTCCAAAGCAGACACCCAAGCAACCGCTACCCCAAAACAAAACACGTGCAACACATAGCTCACAAAGCCAGTGTGCCGAACAGTCACAGCCCTTAAGGCTAAACAACACTCCTGATACACTTGTAATAGGTGACTCTATCGTCAGGCACACTGACGTCCCGCTCACCTGGCTGAACAAGGAGAAGGTCACAGTGAGCTGCCTGTCGGGCGCTAGGATCCGCCACATAACACAAGCACTCAGGTCACTCCAAGGCAAGTACAAATATGACTCAGTCATTGTCCATGCTGGTGTGAATGACCTGAGACGTACCTCCCTGGACTACATGAAAAGAGACATAGAGGAGCTCTCTGAGCATGTAGCCCAGGCCGGTATGACCCTGACCTTGAGTAGCATCTTACCCTCACCAAGAATGATGCCACAATATGAAGACAAGATGATCAATTTCAACAATTGGCTTAAGTGTTGGTGTCATTCAAAGGGGATCCAATGCCTGTCAGCCTGGGATGACATGCTCGACAAGCCACGATGCTTCGCTAGGGACGGCTTGCACCTGTCACCCCTGGGCTTTCGGATATTGACAAAGGCTCTTGCTACCCCCATAGTGCCTTTTTTAGGCAAGGCTCAAAAGACAAACCCACCTCCATAGGTATCACAAGGGATAAGAAACTAAGAGTAATGCTACTCAACGCCAGAAGTCTAAACCTCAAGATGCATGCACTCGAAACTCTCCTTAGCATGGAGAACATCGATATCTGTGCAGTAACAGAAACCTGGTTGAAGGCTCCCGAGAGCACACCAGCACTACCAGGTTATAGCTCATACCATGCTTTTCGGCCCCAAAACTTGGACCGAACCACAAATGGAGGGGGAGTATCAATATTCGTCAAAGATACCCACACCTCCAGGTTGGTGGCACAGCACGAAGCATCAGAGACTATCCATGTGCAACTAACTGTGGGTAAAACTGCCTTCCAGTTTATAGTCTGCTACAGACCACCCTCCCAAACACAGGAACCCCACTTGGCCTTCCTGAGAATACTGGAAAATATAAAGGTCTCTCCAAACACCATTATATTGGGCAACTTCAACTACCCAAACATAGACTGGGAGCATTACTCTAGTTCCAACACCCTAGCCCAAAGGTTCCTAGAATTTATAAACTCAAATGCTATGGAACAACGTGTTACCAGTCCCACAAGAGGGGAAAACATACTGGACCTGATCATCACCAACATGGGGACACTATGCTCCAGACCAGAAGTGTATCTCTCACTGGTAAGATTAGACCATAAACTAATCTCACTGGATATTCACATCCCGACCTCACCCCCTGCCCAGAAAACCACAGTGAAAAACTTCTCTAAAGCAAATTTCACATGCCTCAAAACCGAGGCGAAATCCTTCAAAGCCCCCGGGCCTGTGGAAAATACGGCCCAGACCGCAGAATCCTTTATAAACACATTCTATGAACACCTTCAGGAATGCATGGATCATGCAATCCCAAATAAAACCAAGACCCAATCCTCCAAAGGCAGACGTCCTGTCTGGTGGACCCCAGCCATAAACAAACTATACAATAGAAGGAGGAAGCTACTACATGATAGAGCAAAATCCCAAAAAGGGAAGGCATCACTGATCAGTATTAGCAAAAAACTACGGGCACTCATAAAATCATCTAAGGCCAGCTTTGAGAGAAAAATTGCACAGGACACTAAGGATAATCACAAGGCTTTCTTTAGTTATGTTAGGAACCTGGGTGGGAATTCCCAGATATGCTCAGAATTAGTCCAAAATGACAAAAATACACCGAGCCCACAGACATTGCCAACATCCTAGCTGACAGGTTCAGTGCAAACTTCTCCCCCCTCTCCCCACCAAAAGGGCAAATATCTATCCCAACAGAGTGCTGCCCCTGACATCTCAGATGCTCAGGTAAGAGCCGCCCTCTCCAAAGCAAAAAACACAGCATCAATGGGACCAGATGGTGTCCTGGGCTGCGTCCTACATGAACTCCAAGAAGAGCTAAACCCAAACATAAAACTACTGTTCAATCTTAGCCTTACTACAGGATATGTACCCAAAGAGTGGCGTACAGCAACAGTGGTCCCTCTCCACAAAGGTGGTGCCTCAACGGATCCTGGAAACTATCGCCCCATAAGCCTGACTAGCTTGGTCTGCAAAGCTATGGAAAATATCATCATGGACCTCATAAATAAAGATACTGGGGACCTACAGACACTGGATCCTACCCAGTTTGGCTTTGTTAAGGGCAGATCCTGCCTCTTAAACCTGGTCGATTTCTTTGAAACAGTCACCAAGGCCATTGACGAGGGGAAGGTGGTCCACACAGCCTACCTGGACCTCGCAAAAGCCTTTGATACAATACCCCACTCGGGCATTATAGATAAGCTCACCAGCTTAAATATAAACCCCTATGTCACTAGATGGGTTGCAAACTGGCTCAAGGACAGAACCCACATGGTTAGAATTGCTGGAGCCATGTCAGACTCCAAACCAGTTACAAGTGGCGTCCCACAAGGCTCAGTCCTGGGACCTCTCTTGTTCGGTATATATTTCTCGGCGGTACAGGCCAACACGGAAGGACTGCGGCTGACCAAGTTCGCAGATGACTGCAAACTGGGCGCCATAATCAACTCCAAACCACACAATAGTCACAAACAAAAGACTTTTAATGAAGCTTTCAGGTCTACACCCTTCATCAGCATACAAAATCACACTACATTAATCACATTTAAATAGAGGAACATTTAAGTCACATGATTAGGCCAGCCATTCAGAATAATACATACAACAATAAAAATGAATATAATTATTTCATATATACATATAAAATCTAAAATAAGGCTTATAAAACACGTATACATATAAATACTCATACAAATACATCTACACATTTAGTATAATATTATAAATTCTCTCTCTGTCGCTTAAATAAACTGGCTTTAAACTCACTGTTCCATTAAGGCCTGATAATTTATCAGCCTGTAGTTGCACTATCCATTCATATTCTTTAAGTAACAAAAGATTATCAATATCACCACCTCTAATACCCAGATGCAAGACACATATACATCTAACTTTAAATGCATGTATCTCACTTGAAAAAAAAAACAAAAAAAATACTCTTGTTTTCCATACTTTTCTAATAGTTTGTTCCAGTGATCAGATTTTGCTGATCCCTGGGCTTTATCTTGGTTCCTGTTTTCTCCATTTTCCTTGTTTGGTCAAGGGGTAGTTTCTTTACTCACTAGTGGGAGTAGGGAGTACTGAGCTGCCTGTTTGTCCTCAGAGGAGTGGTTTAAGGCAGAAACTTGTAGTTTATTGGCCATTTTGGGTCATTTCCTGTCTTTTCCAGCCCCCTGCTATAAAGCACGCTTTAGTGTGCATTAGCGTGATTTAGCGTGATTTAGCGCGGAGTTGCCACTGTTGCACACTAGGGCAGCGCCGGTTAAGCAGGTTTAAACTATTCGGGCTACCTAAAGTCCACTCTTCAAATTTTCCCTTAAAACTACCTCCCTCGAACTGTACTACTGATCTAATCAGCGTATCCTATAACTAAAAATATCCTCTCTACTTGACTCCAAGTAGACTATTCTCTATCAGTTAAACCTAGCACTTGCTCCTACAGTACTTATTACCTTGATACGGCACTCTTGTCATAGATAGTACCCCAAAAAGGCAACCCCCCATTTCTCGGTCACCCACGTCCCCTGGAATCTTTTTTAAAGTTTTTTTTGTCTATCCTTCTAGCATGTCGAGGATTCAGTTGCTAGTGTCCTCTCCTGCTCAGCTGGTGAACCTGGGAATATTGAGGCAATGTTACAATTGCCTCATGTACACAGACAACCCTCTACTCCTCCCACAAAACACAAATACATGCGAGAGATGCAACTATACGGCCAAACTGGAGGCTGAGCTCTCTCAACATAGGACTGGCAAGACCAGTCAGGAGGAGAAGGTTACCACACACACTATAGACCCAGTCTCACATAGTACCATTACAACCTCAAATCATACACATAAACACACAAAGACATACTCGGAGGCTCTGATCAAAAATCTACCAAAACAGCAGAGGCCACCAAAGCAGACACCCAAACAACCACCACCTCAGAACACAACACCTGCAACACATAGACCTCACAGTCAGAGTGTCAAACAGTCACAGCCCTTAAGGCCAAACACAATGCCAGACACACTAGTCATTGGTGACTCCATAGTCAGACACACTGACGTCCCGCTCACCAGACTGAGTAAGGAGAAGGTCACAGTAAGCTGCCTGTCGGGCGCTAGAATCCGCCACATAACACAAGCACTCAGGTCTCTCAACAGCAGATACAAATATGACTCAGTCATTGTCCACGCTGGTGTAAACGACCTGAGATGTACCTCCTTGGACTACATGAAAAGAGACATTGAGGAGCTCTCTGATTATGTAGCCCAGGCAGGTATGACCCTGACCTTGAGCAGTATCCTACCTTCACCAAGAATGATGCCACAATACAGAGATAAGATGATCAGCTTTAACAATTGGCTTAAACACTGGTGTCATTCAAAGGGGATCCAGTGTCTGTCTGCCTGGGATGACATGCTGGACAAGCCACGCTGCCAAGGGACGGCTTGCACCTGTCACCCTGGGATTCCGGATATTGGCAAAGGCTCTTGCCACCCCATAGTGCCTTTTTAGGCAAGGCTCAAATTCTAAACCTACCACCCTAGAACACAAAAAGGAAAAAACTAAGGGTAATGCTGCTCAATGCCAGAAGTCTAAATCTCAAAATGCACGCACTTGAGGCCCTTCTCAGTATGGAGAACATCGATGTCTGTGCTGTGACAGAAACCTGGTTCAAGGCTCCTGAGAGCACCCCAGCTATCAGGTTTTACCTCATATCATGCGTTCCGGCCCCAAAATCCAGACAATACCAAGAAAGGAGGGGTATCCATATTCATCAAGGACACCCACACCTCAAGACTGGTGGCAACGCACGATGCATCAGAGACCATCCAGGTGCAATTAACCATAGGCAAGACTGCTTTGCAAATTGTAGCATGTTACAGGCCACCCTCACAAACTCAGGAACCTCACATGGCCTTCCTGAAAACACTAGAGGGGATAAATGTATCACCAAACACCATCATACTAGGTGACTTCAATTACCCTAATATAGACTGGGAAAACTACTCAAGCCCAAACACCCTAGCCCAAAAGTTCCTGGAATTCATAAACTCAAATGCCATGGAACAACTAGTCACCATCCCCACAAGAGGAGATAACATACTTGATCTCATCATCACGAACATGGGAGCACAATGTTCAACACCAGAAGTATACCCCTCACTGGTGAGATCAGATCACAAACTAATCTCGCTGGAGGTCCTCATCCCACCCCCACCTGCAATAAAAGACCACAGTAAAGAACTTCTCAAAAGCCGACTTCACACTTCTAAAGACTAGTGTGGTCTCCTTTAAGGCCCCCGAGCCGGCGGAAAACAGTACTCAAACCGCTGAATCACTTACAAATGCCTTCTACCAGCACCTGCAGGACTGCATGGAAAAGGCAATCCCAAGCAAAACAAAGACTCTTTGTACCAAAGGCAAGCGTCCAGTCTGGTGGACCCCAGCCATAAACAAACTCTACAACAAAAGGAGGAAGCTACTACAAGATAGAGCAAAATCCTTAAAAGGTAAGACACCCTTGATCACTATAAGTAAAAAACTAAGAGCTCTCATAAAATCATCCAAAGCAAATTTCGAGATAAAAATAGCTAGAGACTCAAAAGACAATCATAAGGCCTTCTTTAGCTATGTTAGAAACCTGGGAGGAAACTCCCAGATATGCTCAGAACTAGTTCAAAATGATGTGAAGATTACTGATCCTACAGACATTGCCAACATACTGGCTGACAGGTTCTGTGCAAACTTCTCCCCCCCTCCCCCCCAAAAGGAGAGATATCTATACCAAACGATTGCAGCCCCCCAAACATCTCCAGCGCCCAAGTGAGAACTGCTCTCTCCAAAGCAAAAAACACAGCATCCATGGGACCTGATGGAGTCCCCGGCTGTGTGCTCCACGAACTCAATGAGGAATTAAACCCACAGCTAGGACAGCTGTTTAATCAAAGTCTTACCTCTGGATACATTGCCAGGAGTGGCGCACTGCAACTGTGGTCCCACTTCACAAAGGCGGTGCCTCCACCGACCCTGGAAATTACCGGCCCATTAGCTTGACAAGCCTTATCTGCAAAGCCATGGAGAGGATTATAATGGACCTCATAAATAAAGACATAGGGAATTTGCAGACTTTGGATCCAACCCAGTTTGGCTTTGTCAAAGGCAGATCATGCCTTTTAAACTTGGTTGACTTTTTCGAAACAGTCACCAAAGCCATTGATGAGGGAAAGGCTGTCCATACAGCCTACCTTGATCTGGCTAAGGCCTTTGATACAATACCCCACTCGGGTATCATTGAAAAACTCATCAGCTTAAATGTTAACCCATACATCACAAGATGGGTTGCAAACTGGCTGAGTGACAGAACCCACAGGGTCAGAGTTGCTGGCGCCATGTCAGACTCAAAGCCTGTCACAAGTGGTGTCCCACAGGGCTCAGTCCTGGGCCCACTCTTGTTTGGCATCTACTTTTCCGAAGTACAAGCAAACACAGGAGGGTTTTGGCTGACAAAGTTTGCAGATGACTGCAAACTGGGCGCCATAGTAGAAAACACATCTGACACAGATATCCTTCAGAAGGGTCTCACAGAAACGGATAACTGGTGCCAGAGCCACGGCATAAAGTTAAATGCCAAAAAATGCATAGTCATACCCTTCGGGAAAAACAAGGTTACCCCTAGCTACCAAATAGGTGGCAATCCACTGAGCACAGAAGAAGTTATCAGGGACCTGGGGACCCAGGTTGATAGTAGTCTGTCATTCGACACCCATGTAGCTAAAGTAGTTAGGAAGACCTTCTACATTGCCCACCTTATCATGAAGGGATTCTCATCTAGATCAAGGGAGGTCATAGTCTCCCTTTACTCATCACTCATCAGACCAATGATTGAGTACAATGCCCCATTCGGAATGTATCTGACCCGACACTTGCAGCAGCTGGAGAGGCCACAAAGTTCCTCACCAAAAGGATAAAGGGTCTCAAAATCTGTCCTATGCTGCCCGACTGAAAGAACTCCAGCTCTATTCAGTCGCCACTTGCTCAGAGGTGACCTTTGCCTAACATACAAGGCCATGTCAAACCCAGATTTGATGAATATGCTTCACCTCAAAAAATCTAGATCCATCAGAGCCACAAGGGCGGGAGAATTAAACCTCGACACGGCTATTAATAGGACGTGCTGGAGGGATAGATTCATCACCCAAAGACTCCCTATGCTGTGGAACAAAATCCCGGTACATGTGAGGCAGAGCACCTCGCTGGCCTTGTTCAAGAGAAATCTTGACCAATAGATGGGAGATCGCAGATATACCCCAGGGATTACCTCAGTGTCACTGCTCGACAGAGGCACAGCAAAATAATGGGTGTAGTTCCCCATACTAAAGGGGTGGCGTAAGCCACAAAACAATGGGCTAGGCTTGTAAATGCCCTCGGGCAGATAGCCTAGTATGAACCTATGAACCTATGAACCTATAATCAACTCTCCAGCCGACACAAGCATCCTCCAAAAGGGCCTCATAGAAACAGACAACTGGTGCCAGAGCCATGGCCTCAAGCTAAACGCCAAAAAGTGTATAGTCATCCCCTTTGGCAAAAACAAAGTGCCCACAAATTACCACATAGGTGGTAATCCATTAAGTACAGAAGAAGTCATTAGGGACCTGGGGACCCAAGTTGATAGCAATCTCTCATTTGACAACCACGTGGCCAAAGTAGTTAGAAAAACATTTTATATAGCCCACCTAATCATGAAGGGATTCACATCTAGATCAGGGGAGGTCATCGTACCTCTTTACTCATCCCTCATCAGGCCCATAATTGAGTACAATGCCCCTTTTGGGATGTACCTTACCAGACACCTGCAGCAACTGGAAAGACCCCAAAAGTACCTCACCAAGAGGATCAAAGGGCTCAAACAGATGCCATATGCTGCCCGGTTAAAGAAACTCCAGCTCTACTCAGTGGCATACCGCCTGCTCAGAGGCGATCTGTGCCTGACGTATAAAGTCATGTCCAACCCGGAATTAATGGACATGCTGCACCTCAGAAAATCCAAATCCTATCGAGCTATGCGCTCGAGAGACTTGAACCTCAGCACTGAAATAAATAGGACATGCTGGAGGGACAGATTCATAACCCAGAGGCTCCCTTCACTCTGGAATAAAATCCCAGTCCAAGTTAGGCAGAGTCCCACATTGACTCTCTTCAAGAGGAATCTTGATGAGTGGATGGGAGATCACAGGTTTACCCCGGCTATCACTTCTGTGTCACTGTTAGACAGAGGCACAGTATACTAACCTCAAAAAAAGGCATAGCAAAATTAATTTAAAATGGGTGGCGAAAGCCAAACACACTCTGGCTAGGCTTATAAATGCCCTAGGGCAGATAGCCTAGTATGAACCTATGAACCTATGAACCTATGGTTAACTTAACTGCAGCTGATTCTGAAGTAAAATCTTTCTGAATGTTTCTTTATGTTATATATGACAATGTTTATTTATTTATTATTGTTTAGTAGTGTTTAAATTACCACATTTACATTAGTAAATCATTAGAGTTAAAAATTGCTTTTGGTGCAGTTCACATAGCTAAAATACATACATACTTATATAAATGCATATATGCATACATAGATGCATGCATGTAAACAAATATGCTTATCAAATAAATGTAACCCCAGCCATGATCAAATGAATAGCAGATTTCACTAGTCTTTGTGTTTTTCCCAAGTTTATGCTAAGGATTTTGATATTTTTTAACAAACTAGTTTTGTTTTAAGCCACTTTCACAGCAAATAATCATTATAGTCATTTTAAGGGAGTGTCTACAATCATTTTTAATTCATAGGAAAACCCCTCACTCTGTATTTTCAGAGCACTTGCCATCTGACTCACTTTTAGTTCATTTTGCAAACAGTGGGGAGTTTCCAAAAAGTTGTAACCTAGTTCTCCCTCGAAGCTATAAAAGGCGCCTAGGATCATCTATAAAACAAATAAAGATGAATAGTTGCACTGCACCAGAGAAAGGGAACCATATAAGACTGCCAGAACTTTTTCTGAGTTTGAATGGAATATTTTTTTCTAAATTTGGAGAGTTTATTTGCACAATTATGCAAAACTACATATATGGCAAAAGTGACTTGGAATCCCTGAATCCTGATGACCGATTCACATGTTGTTTACAGAAGTGTGGACAAATTATCTCTTTTCAAAAACATCTGCAATGTTGATGTCAGGTGTGGAATATGACATCACACTTCTCAAAGTGAGCTGATTTCACAATAGGCTCTTTGAGACCTGTCAATAAATCAAAGTTGAGTTTGAAAGCCATGTTATTTTGGTGCTTAGCTTCAGCTTGTGAAAATATCCTCGGCGGGAGCTAATGTACCAATGAGTTTCTGAATTATGAGTAGCCAGATCACCCAGCCAGTACAACCATTTTTACCATTACAATGTTTTTCTATTCTGTAGTCATCTTACTAAAAAGTTATCCTATAAGCAAGACAGGTCCTTGCAACATGCTATGTAATACAGACTGCAATAAAGCTGGAGAAAAATAAATGCAGTGCTTACAGGGCTCATTGTGTTAGTTTCTGACACTCAGGAAATGTGTAGAAGGATTTTCTTACACAAGATATTTCTTTTTTATTTCAGCAAAAGTATCATTGTAGCAAAGGTACAAAATAAGGGACTGAACACATCAGGGATGCTGTCTTTGTTTTGGGTCTGAAGGCCTGAAAACACACGGGGAACTATGAGATGATTTTACTGGAGAGGGAGACATCACAGCAATGCAGATGTAGATGGCCGGTAAGAAGAGTCCAGAACTAATCAGGATGTCTCCCTTCATTCTGGATAAGGTGCTGGTCCTGCATTGCCAAGAAATTATTTTTTTGTACTTTTGCACCTTTTGTAAAAATTATCTTATAATACCATTTTCAAGCATTCTTAAACCTGTTACTTTATGCTCAGTTCAATAATACTGCTTTTATTGTCCTTCTCACTGTATGTGAAATAATAGTTCACCATCTCTGCTATAAGCTGGCCAAATAACTTTACAATATGTTGTCTTGGTGTCAGATAGCTTTCATTTATAAGATAGTACCTAATGGGACTCTATTATAGAGTTCCATAATAAGTGTATCTCAAGTTCCCACCTTTCTTTCATTTTTAAATATTGTGCATACTGACCCACCCACCCCCATCTTTATGGTTGTTTGTGTTGCCTGTGTAACATTTTTGAACTGCCTGAGTTAGCTCTATGTGTTTATCATGGTATGATAATAAGACCCCCTTTGTGTAGAAGTGCAAGCTCTCTTTGTAGAGGGATAATATCTTTTTTCCTATCTATGGTGGCTTTTCTTACACTAAAATACAAGCAACCTTTCCTGCAGTTGGCTCACTTTGTTTAGTCACTTATAGCTTTATATTATTTTACTTATTTTCAGGTAAGTAAGTGGGACCAGTCATGTCCTAGTTAAAATTTAAATAAATAATAAAAAAAAAAAAAAAAAAAAAAAAAGAGTACAAAGCATGTCAGACAAATTGAATATGTCATTAAATCACACAGCAGGGTACTCAACAACATTAATACTTAATACTGTTAGTTAAGAAAACTACATATGAGGTACTATTATAATCTCAGCTAAGTCCAAATCTTGGAAGTGACTCCCCAAAAATCCTTTCCATCTTTGTTTTGGCTGTTTTTCTCCACCCAGCTGTGTACTGCTTTCCTAAATGTTTGCATCTCTGATGCATTTTATTTTGTTTGTGTTGTTTTCCTTTTCACTTGCAATGCTTTAGACCATCCCTCCAATCCTGACAGGTCACTTGTCTACCTTTCTATATATTGTATATGAACCCTATTGCATACCTTACTGTTAGTAAACATGCAGCCATTCTTTCCATACCTTCCAGTGTCCCTAATAGACTAGGGTTGTCACCTTTTCTAAACATGCCCACAGCCAGTACAAAGGACATAACTTCACTTTTTTGCCTAAATAAAAGCATATTCTTGTAGCATTTTAGATGCTTATGTTTCTTTTAACATTTGTGTTTCAGATACAGAAAAACCGTTTTATGCAGTATTTATACATAAAATATAGGAAATAATTTTGTCCTACAATCTCAGGGCATTTGCTATTTTTACAATTGTTTTGCAGGACACAACTGCCCAAAGAGGGGCTCTCCCTCGCAAAGTGGGAAAGTTGCTAACCCTATAATAGACACATTGAAAGGTACCAGACAGAAAATCTGACTTCTGTTTTATTTAATTTTTCACAAAAGTTTCCCTTGATTGAACACCACTTACTGTGATCTTATGTCATTTTGTGTAATTTGGTCTTGCTAATGTTATAGCCATGCTACCATGCCAAGACACAAATCATTCTAATTCATTCAATAAATTGTGTGCTATCACATCAAATACCAGGATAAACATTTTGTAGGCCCACTTAATGCAACCAAAGAACTCTGGGAAATTGTCTAGCTTGATATTTCTGTTGTAAGCCCATATTGTAATGGGCCCTGTGCTCTCCTGAGTTTCAGGTATTCTAAAATACTTTATTTCAGCAATGATGTCTGATTTTACATGCAGCAGAGGTAAAAATAGCATGATAAGTTTCCGTTCTACTCTCACTGCTCTCTTATTTTTTCAGTAGCAGTATCATTATTGACACTTTTTCATAGTGACAGTCCAGATAAAAATATAACAAGTTTATTTAAGGAGCCAATGAATATAACAGTGTATATGGCTAGTTACAGTAATTTCCAAAGTTGTACCTGTGAAATCAAATGTAATGATTTTAAATGATTACAAAATATTCTTTCCAAGAGCAACTTAACTGTCAGCTTATTCCGAGAGTTTGCCATTAAGCCCATACTAGTGCCTGCACAAAATTAAATTATCAGTGCAAAAAGGGATATCAAATATTCTGGATCACATTCATTGCAGTTTTGTCTAATAGTCATAAACCACCATGAATACCTTTCATGTAGGCCAAAAGCAAAATCTTCAAATGTTAGGAGTGGTCTTCAACACCCTGCCAGAGTTTCTTATATGGGTTTCAAATTTCTTCAACGATCAACAGTTTCTGAACCCCTAGAACTGAACATAACTGCAC
The DNA here is from genome assembly GCF_019279795.1 of Protopterus annectens. Classification (NCBI taxonomy): domain Eukaryota; kingdom Metazoa; phylum Chordata; order Ceratodontiformes; family Protopteridae; genus Protopterus; species Protopterus annectens. The sequence continues at coordinate 210,505,677 of NC_056732.1, read as the reverse complement.
TCAAATGAAATATGCATTCCAGTGTCTGAAGCTGCCACAAAATTAGCAACCGTATCAACAAACAGCAGGAAATATTGCCTGGGACTCTAACTGCCAATGAAATGCATTTGGTAGTTTTTGTCCGTTCCTTAACTATTTCAGGGCTAGTGATAAAGGCAGTAGCTCAATTCTTAATATGTGCAAAATGGGGGAGGGCACCCCTATCTTATGGCAGAGGGGCTTATCAATAATAAATAACCTTGCAGTTTAGTTCTGGTATAGCTACTTAACCCATGCTATGAATCCAGACCCAAACTCGACATATTCCAGCACTGAAAAGAAAAGAAAAGAAAAACTGATGCTCTTCTGTGTTTGCCTGAAATCTGACATTAGTTCTGTGAATGGAGAGGGAATCGCTTGGGCTTCCTGCAAAACTGAACACAAAAGTCACCATTGGCCTTCATGAAGACTTTAAGTCCACTTAGAATGGGTGATAAGTCTTGACAGAACCCTTACAAGTCTGACAGCCAGAATGTGGAAGAGAATCCCTTCATATCTATATTCCGCGTGGAGATAAGATGAATGTGTTGTGTCTGGCCTTTTACCAGATCAGGTTTAGGCAGCAACATGATTAATGCTTTGCTCTCAGATGAAGGCAGGGTATCTCACTCCCAACTCTGTCCTTAAGGAGGGGTTCCATGTCTATATTGCCAATATTGATTTAGCCTTCCCTGTGAATGACTGAGACATGAACATTTGAACAATAACTACTTTTTCTCAATTATTCAAAAATTTTTCTAAAAGCCACCAGTACATGGGGGTTAAGCCCCACGTCAGACATCTGAGGTTCTTCATATCCAACTCAACATCACACAAACAGAGATTCTACAGTGTTTACATCTTAGGAATTTATGGAGCAACTGAAATGTGACCATTTGTATTTGGGCATTTAAGACCCAATTGATTGAGCAATGGTTACTTATTGGAAAGCCATTAACTTATATAAACCCACTAAGAGGTCAGCACTGTTAAGAGTGTTCTAATGGCTGCAGTTATTATGGCCTGTCTAGACTGAAATCTTCTGTGCCATAATTGTAGGAGCTCTAACAGAAAGTCCTCTAACCACTCCTACTTCTGTAATCCATGGGTTATGATATACAAGTAGAAGACAATGAGTAACTTTAAATATTATCATACTTTGTTCAGTGTCAACAGTATGGCTACTTCCATAGATACAGCTTTTCCCAAGATGTCTCACGAGTAATGTATGAGACCATCAACTTCCCTGCTCTGTATTAAAACACAGAGGAACAATAGCTCGGCTTAAGTGCTGCCAAATATGACTCATTTGAAGTAACATCCTGGATCTTGGCCTGACAAATTTTAATTTTATTAAGACAATTGTACTGAGATATTCCTGGACTGCATTATTTGGCATTGTAAATGCTTTATTCCTTTTCTAACTTCCTAACTCTATTTTACATTGGCCATCAAACTAATCACTTGGCTTGGGTCCAACATTTCAGTACCTAACGTAAAAAACTTGCAACATGCTCATTCTTATGATGCACTTGATAAAATGCTTTCATCCTGCCAAGGAACATTTCTGCGATTCCTTCTTCTTTTGCCAGCAATGGGATCAAGACACCAAACTGTATGTCCAAGGAATCCAAATGAATTCCTTCAATATCATTATTGTCATAGCAAAGTCAGATGAATTTTGATCCCCAGTATAACTGTCAATTACTTTACAGGAATATTCCAGTATTAGAATCAGGATGTGAGGCAGAATATCATACATCCCTTCCCCTGCAGCTAGGTTATATACTGGTTGTCCATTCCTCCAGTACACCCCCCCATCCTTATAAGCTTGTGGGGAAAAGAAGTTGTGGTATCATGGTTCAGGGTGCAACACACACACACACACACACACACACACACACACACACACACACACACACACACACACACACACACACACACACACACACACACACACACACTACAAGTCCACTACTTCTAGCACTTGCATGCACCCTTCTGAGTTAATATGTCTAGTATTGCTTCTATAGTCACTGAGACATCTCTAGCCCCTGGTCCTGTGATCCATATCAAGCATGCTGCACTTGATGTCCTACGTATTCTGAACTTTATCATTTCTGTCCACGTCCACATTTTGAGTGTTGGACCCAGCACAGGTACTCTGATACCCCAGGAGTCCAAAATGTTTTTATGGTGAGTACATACATGTCCTTACAGAAAAAGGTTTATCTTTACTGATCAGCAGGGCAGAGTCCTTGGCTAAAACTTTATTTCTTATGGGAAAATGCCCCAGATAACTCTGGCTCTGGCTCTAGAAAAAGAAGAATAAGAACTTGACCAGGATATGTTGTCTCATCTGTAGTGCCTTATAAAAGTGTTCAGGAAAGTACAACATATCATCTAATGTAGTATAAATAGAAAGGCTATGAAAGTACTCACTAGTCTAGCAAAATGAGCTTTTTGATAGATTAAGTTTTGTGGTTTTTCTCATGTTAACAAGGCAAAGTGCAATACAATTGGCTAACCTTTTGGAAAGAGGGCACTTGATAAGCTTTTGCATACTTTAAATTTTTTTGGCTCTGGTTTAATCTACGCGAGCCATTTGTTTTATCTTAACTTTGGAATAGAAACAAAGCTCTGATACTTTTTCTTGAACTACCTGGTTCTGTTGGAATAAAACATAACTTGTCTGTGGAATCTATAAATTGGACAAGTAACACTCAGAGAATTATAAGAAACTGGATAGTTTACAGATTGGTTTTGATTATTCATTTGCATATTTTGATATGATGGATTAGTCTTGAGTAAAACCTTTTCTTTATGGGTAAACCCAATGCAGTTTAACAAAGTGTTTGCAGCTGTGATATTCTACTGAAAGAAAAACAAAAATGGCTTCCCAAAGGTAGTGTCTTTCAAGATTACAGTCTCAGATCAGCTGCATTAGCAGGCTTCAGTGATGGAAGTATAACACTTCTGAGCATAACAACACACATGCCAAGAAAGTACAGATCCTGAAAAGGTGATGAAGAGGGAAAATTCTTAAGAGGAAAAACTTTACATTCCTTGAGAGAAATGTGGGGGGCTGAATCATGACTTGTAAATGACTACCAATAGAAGAAATGGCTGAATCCAGATGGAACAGTTTTGCCAAGTAATTAAAAACTATAGGATAAGAGATTCAGTAGGTTTTAAATGATCATATACTGTCAAAGTAGAAAACAATGAATCAATTTGTCCCGGTAGGCCTCCTGGGTAGAAAATCTCTGAATTAATATAATTAAAGAAACTGCCCTATGAGAGAATTCAGAGTCCTTAGCAATTACTGGAACTAGAACATCTACTCAGTCATTTCCAGATGTGAAGATCAGGATGATACTTGCATAAAGAGCAAGTCAAAAACATTTTTTTTCCATTCAGGGCCTCATAGGTTATGTAGAGAAAGGTTTGAAGAAAATGAAACAAAGACTGACAGGTTGGATTTTCAGGGGATTGAAGAAAGAGATGATGAAAATGAAAATGATACTGATGTGTACAAACAGGAGCTGTGAGTATATCTGCCTTTAGCAGTCTGGCCTTCTGTATGAATTTCATTATCAGATGAAATAAGGGAGAAGCATAAATATGGCCATTAGGCCAAGGGATTAAAGATGATCTTTTACTAGACATTAAGGATTTGAGAACAGTGAGAAATAACTGCTATGTTTGTTATTGGTCATAGAAGCAAAGAGATATCATGATTTTCCCTAGATCTTGCCTGAATGACCATTCACATGGTGTTAAGAGCCACTTGCTAAGTCTGCCTGCTAAGGAACTTTTTCCTTTTGTAATATGAATTTCTAAAAGAAAAGGTTGTGACTATGGTCCACTGCCATAGTCTGAAATGCCTCCTGAAACAGGAAGTAAGATCTGGTTCCTCTGTTTCTTGATGTACAAATTACTTAAACATTGTCTGACAGTATAGAAATCACTCTCTTGGGCAAACTAAAAGTATAGAGCTCTTATATATAGGACATTGAATGGCAAATAGCCTTCCTGAACATCAAGGCTGTTTGAATTGTCTACCCCCTGAAGTGCCTCATCAAATCCTAGGGCACATACATCTAAAGTTATATTTGCTTGTGTTGTCTGCAGTTGATGTTGGTTGCCCAATCCAACCATCTGGCTATGTGAGTTAACCATGGTTTGAAAATGTGAAAGGGGCAGAGGACAGAATTTGAGTTTTAAAGCACCAGACCATTAGGGTTCAATTAAGAATCCTCATATATATTATGGCATTAGAAGCTATGAAGATACATGTTCTGATGATAACAAGGACTTCTTAGGCAAATTTCATCAGAGACTGGTGGCACATTCAGAATGAAGAGTACTGCTTTTTAAAGAGAAAAGATCATGTCCTGAGATGGGAAAGCTCAATATACTGTGGTACTCAGAGAGCACTCTATGAAGATAAGAATCGGGAGTAAAAGAAGATGGACTTTAATCAGATTTTCATATACTCCATTAGAAGTGGGGAGTTTGAGTAGACTGCCCCCTTCTGAAATAAAATTGCTCTGGATAGCATGGTAAGAAGCCAATCATCCAAAGTATAAGAACACCTTGGACCCTTCATACTGAAATGGGTTGCTACTATGAACATACAATTGTGGAACACCCTTTGGACCAAGGTGAGACTGAAGATGAGAGTCTGAAACTGAGAGTGCCTGTCTCCATCCCAAAAGTATAGCAATCTTTGCTATTCTTTGCAAGGTTTAATTTGAAGATAGACATCTTTGAGGTCAAACAATCACATTATGGATAATATTGGTGAGGCTGGGACAATTTCCAGGGACAGTTACAATGCAGTGTGACCACAACCACTGTTTTCATAACGCATGCACATAACCTGTGGAATGTCTTGGATTATAATGTTTAGAAAGTGGTTCAGGAATAACATACTTCATGCTGACAACAAGGCTGCATGGTATATTTTTGAGTCTATATTACAAGATTGAAACTTTAGTTAATTGAATAACTAAAGATCGATCTTGTAATATCGAAACCTAAAAATGTCGAACGGCTAATTTAACGAAGGGAAACACTTCCCTTGGCTGCATTTAAAAAAACTTTAAATGTCAATTCAAGTGGAGGGCTGTACACCCCACAGACCCTTAACTAAATATACCAACTCCAAGATCGCTCCAAATTGGAGAAAAGGGCATAATCCACATAACGGCCAAGGGAAGTGTTTCCCTGGGTGAAATCGGTCATTCAACATGTTTAGGTTTCAATATTACAAAATCGATCTTTAGTTATTCAATTAACTACAGTTTCAATCTTGTAATATAGACCCATATTTCTGGGGTCTGTGGAGCAGATATCTGTGTCTTTGGTAATAGCTTCAAGGATCTGGTTCATAGTGATAATATCAGTAGCATAGTTTAGACATTTCAGGAAGGGAACATAGGAATAAGTGAGAGAAGAAACATTTAGAAAAATTTATGAGGCAAGGTATTAGTTATGGCTTTGGTATCAGAATTTAATTCCAATTAAGATCAATATTGGATGCTATCACTAATATTCCTATAATATTTACAGAGCTTGTAGGTATTTTTTTCAATTTTGAAGTGTTTAGAGTCTTTCAAATAACTTTCAGCCATAATTTCTTATCTAATTGTTAACAGCCCTGCAGACCTACCTAAAAACTTCCTTCTGATTACGGTACAACTTTTTTTCAAATATTATAAAGCCTGTTTATCTGGGAATTCAACCATTATGATCTGCCCTTGACTTTTTATTGTTTTTTTGCCATAGTTATGCCTAATAGGTACAGAGTGATAAATGCATTAGTTAAGACAGATGAAATAATACTGGACAAATGTGATGGTTTCTGAGATCCAGTCAGCTGAGGGAAATTTACCTTTGAATGTCTTTAGGTCAGGGATTTAAGGTAGACTTTGGAGTAGTGTCTGAAAGCAGATGAAATTATGGACTGGTTTGTACATTTTTTTATTATTTTTATCTGATTGTTAGTTGGGAAGCCCACTGGACAATGTGCCTCTTTTCGGGATACCATGTGAGTTGCACAGAATTGCACAATAGGCAAATGGAGGTAGAAGGAATCACATCCTCTACCCTTTAGTCTACAGGAAGCAGCTTATTCAAAGCTCAGAGCTTCAATGCCCTGCTCTGTCAGCCTAATTCTGAATGAAAAGGTGAAATCTGCTAGTCAGATTTATTTAAGGAGGCTATGATGTTAGTTGATGAGTAGGTAACAGTGTTTATATGGACAAGATCATGTAGATTATTACCTCTGGTAGAAATTTGGACTCATTCATCCAGATAGTTGATAATGAAATGAAATTTGGGAAATGTTAGGTGTATTTATTTTTGGTTGTGTAAGATCACCAGTTGATGGATGGATAATTGATGTTTACAGAAATGGAATCCAACTTATCCAGGTACCTGACACTAAAGGGATTCTATAGTTAGTGATGATGTGTTCCTGAGCTTATTAAATGTGGCCAAGTTGTTTAAGAGTTTAAGATCAAAATTGTAAAGTATATATTATGAGAACAGATTAACACAGCTAGACTTCTGCTACCCTAGATCATATGAGTGGTTGGTAGATGCAGTACCTTGATATTGACAGAATACTTTCAGGGTACTAGAAGCAATCTTGAGAGGTTGGCATAATGGTTAAGGTATTTACCTTACAGACACAAGGTAAAGCCTTAAAATGGCCCACAAGGGCAGTTAGTCTAGTACTAAACTGTGAACCTATGACTATACATAAAAGAATGCACCTGAGTTTTAGGAAAGCCTCAAAATCAGGTAATTTATAGATCAAACTCTTTCCACTTATTATTTTGGCTTCAACTTAGGCTAGATTAGAATTTGCTAGGTTAAAATGTCTAATAGATGGTCATAGGATCATAAGATCATAGGAACTTACTAGGCTATTGGCCCTGAGATCCTTTACAAGCCTAGCCAAGAATTTAGCCCATGTTCTGACAAGTCAGCACCCAATGCCCCTGTCCAGCAGGGACACAGGTGGAATCCCAAGGGTGTATTTTCTGTTCCCCATCCAGTTATCAAGGTTGTGTTTAAAAGGGTTAATGAGTTACTCTGCTTGCCATGGAGAGGGAGTCTATTCCAGAGAAGGGGGAGTTTATGGGACACAAATCTGTCCTACCAATAATTCCTATTGATGTCACAGACCCGGTTGAGGTCACTCATGTGGGTTACTTGAGTGGAGCTTGACTTGCTGATATGCAGCAGTCCCATCAAGGCGGGGTCTGAGATTGCTTTGTATGCCAGACAAAGGTCACCTCTGAGGAGTATGTAGGAGACTGAGTAGAGGGATAGGGCTTTTAGCCTATCTGTGTAGGGTAGATGTTTGAGGCCCTGGATTCTCCGGGTGAGGAACCTCTGTGGTCTGTTCAGCTGCTGCATGTGCTTTGTGAGGTACATGCTGAAAGAGGCATTGTACTGAATAATGGGTCTTATAAGAGAAGAATGCAGGAATGTTATGACCTCATTGTCTCTGGATGAGATACCCTTACTAATGAGGTGGGCCATGTAGAAAGTTTTCCTTACAATGGAGGCAATATGGTGGTCAAAAGTCAGTTTGCTATCAACCTGGGTGCCCAAGTCTCTCATGACTGATAGTGTCCATAGGACCTTGTTATTAATGTGATGATTTGTGGGGATTTCATTCTCCCCAAATGGGATGATGATGCATTTTTGGGCATTCAGTTTGAGGCCATGTTTCTGGCACCAGTCATTTGTTTGGGTGAGACAGTCTTGTAGGATGTCCACATCACTAGGGAGATTGATGACAGTGCCCAGCTTGCAGTCATCTGCAAAGTTGGTCAGCCACAGCCCACTGGTTTTGGCCTGGCCCTCAGAAAAGTATATCCCAAACAACAAAGGCCCCAAGACTGATCCCTGGGGTACACCGCTAATTACGGGTCTACTGCTTGAGGTGACGTCCCCTTTTTTGACTAGGTGGGTTCTATCAGTGAGCCAGTTTGCTATCCATCTGGTAACATATTGACTGGTGCCTAGTTGAGATAGTTTATCTATTATACCTGAGTGGGGAATAGTATCGAAGGCCTTAGCCAAATGTGCACTGTCTTCCCCTCGTCCATGGCTTTGGTGACTGTCTCTAAAAAGTTAACTAAATTTAACAGGCACGACCTCCCCTTCACAAAACCAAGCTGTGTGGGATTGAATGTCTGGAGGTTGCCAATGTCCTTGTTAATGAGGTCCATGATAATCCTTTATATAGCCTTGCAGATAAGGTTAGTTAGGCTGATGGGTCTATAATTTCCTGGATTGGTGGGCACTCCACCTTTGTGCAAAGGGATGACAATGGCTGTCCTCCACTCGGCTGGAATGAAGCCAGTACTCAGTCATTGCCTAAAATAACATTACCTAGACAGAAAGGTCTTTCTCAATATAGTAAAGAATTGTAGAGTAGATAAAGGCCATCCCTAGCAAAGCAGACTGGCCCCTCATTCATGGTTGCATACATTGTACTGAAAGGTACAGGAAGATACTGATGATTGGGGGAGAGGGACAGAGGTCCATATGCTTGATATGTGTTGTATATGCTGTCAATTGAAGCTGCATTAAGAAAAATTGCATAGGGATCTCATATCAGAATTACAAACGAAGCTACATCCTTTGTTCACTAAATGACAAGTGTGAATAGTGTAACTAGAGACCTTATGTTATTCACCCAATATAGGAACCACATGACTAACGTTTGCTGAAACAGGGTCTAGGAGGGTTGGGTGATACTTTCTTAATGAAGCTCAGCATAAATGTGTGCACTGCTAGGTGGGTGTCCATGTAACTGTGTATTGCTTATTGACTTGTGTGGTAAGTGAGAGAGTGACATCTACACTGTACAAGTGTTTGCATTTCCCACAGATAATATCAGTGACAGACAGGAGCAGGTGATTGGCAGTAAGCAAGAAGCAGTTACTTCACTGCTTCAGGCTTTCTAGAGTAAGTATGCTGGCAAAAGAAGGGATATATCAAATGATGACATTTGTAGATGGAGACACGTATGTGATCAGATATTTGGTAACTACTTAAGTGTAGAACAGCAACAAGTATTAAGTAAGAATATCCCACTGGTGTCACTTACTTTTAGAGTAACCTAATCACACTTCAGATGAGACATTAAACCGAAGTCCCATGTGCTTGACGTGGTAGTTGCCCAAGATAGATGTAAATGATCCCACTGCACTTATCGAAAAGAGTTGGGGAAGTTCCCTAGTGCCCCAGCCAAACGTCCCCTAGTGAGTATAAACACCATGTCAGGGTTCTCCTGAATATAAATCATTGGCCTAGTGGGACTACCCTAATCAAGAAAGTGTAAATCAATTAATTAATCAAATGAATAAATATTCATGAATAAAGTTACAACTGGACTACAAGGAGAATAACAGCAAATAAAAATAAATACATACATAAAATTGGAATTCCACCCTGTAATTCCTATCCAAGAATAGAAAACATAACTGTCCCACTAGAATAACAGTATTAGACCTCACTCCATGCCACTGTGGAAAAAGCCCCGTAACATGTGGCTCAATACTATAGGGTGATGGGCCACACAGGCTAGATCTTTAAATATCAAAACATCCACCTAAATGGGCTCTAATCCCCAACAAAAGGACAAGTTACAGACAAAAACCTTTAATCAGGAATGGGTAAAAAAAACATGGCAGACAAGTTAGTTAGGAAGCTGAGGAAAAGTCAGGAAATGGTTCAAGTTTACAGAGTTGGAACCATTTTTCTTTTTACCAGGAATAGCTACCATAATCATCAGGCCCTAAAGTCATCAACAGACAAAGTCACTCATGCAACATCTGGTCCAAAATCAAATAAAGCAAAGGCAGAATTTTGACAATTCAATTGATCTTGTGGAATGCCAACAAACTCAGTAACACACAGCTCAGACTGCACAGACTTACACCAGCCATTGCTTTAAAGATTGTTTTATAAAAAACATTTACAGTTTTTTTTGCCTTATTTTTCAGATGTTGCAGGCCATCTATCAAAGCTAAAGATGAGATCTGGAGTTGTGAATGAAATGTAGCCAAATATCTGCTATAATCTCTATGATCCTCTTGCATTTTGAAATCTTCTACACTGGCATGTGGAGAGATGACCTTCCCACAACTACATCTTGTGAAGACAACCCGGCAGGGAATCAGGAGCCCAGCTACTAGTCAAGAAACTGAATGCAGCTTCTGGAGAGCATTAAGCGCTCTGACTGCTGGCCCCTTGTTATGATTCAGATTAAGGAAATGGATAACTTTCATCACCCTGCTTTTGTTACTGCTGGGTCTGACACAGAAAGGACATGAACTGCTGTCTTTCCTGTTCCCTAGTAGAGTATAAAGCTGAAGACGTCTAACCGTGTCATGAAGGCGCTTGGGGGGAAGAATCTTCAGAAAATCTTAAAAGAAATTCATTGCATTTTGGTTGCTTTTTTTCTATTCGGATATAAAATCTGAAGAAATTGAGGGTCACTGGAAAGTAGTTCAGCCTACTTTTTAGAAAGGAAGTAATTTTAGCCCCTTGGTGTACAGTTGTCTGGATGGTTTGATGAAACCTTTGCACACGGAATACCTAAGGGTGTTTAAAATAAAATAACCAATTGCATGCATAGAAGGAATAATTCTGGCACAGTGATATTTTCTAAATAAAGGAAAAGGCATCATGAGGAGGAAATGACAGGCTAGTGCCTAACACCTTGGAGAATTAAACAACAAGAAAGATCTTGCAGAACTCAATAAGAAAGAAAAGGAAACCCATAATGAGAGGCAAATTAGTAACAGAAAGATACAATTCTTATGCTCACCAAACAGCTAAAGCAATATGACTTTGAAACAGGGAACCAGTGCTAAATTTATTGACAATGTATACTTTTGTGTGGCAAGCAAGATTTGGATGCAGAGAGGGTTATATAGCACATTATATGAATAGGACCTATAGCTCACATCCCAGGAAAGATTCATCAGCCACATAGCTTTAATGTCTATGGCACCAGCTCTATTGGTTATCGAGGATGAATCCAGTTTTAATAGCTCTCACTATACTTTTGACATAGAGAAAGTTCTTCCTTGTCTTTCTCTTCACCTTCTAATCTGCCTTGAAGACATACTTGAGTTGCTAGTACATCTGTGACAAAGTTTACTTCACAGTTTTACTGAATGGCTGAAATGCATACATGCATCCATTAATGACAATGATTGATAAAAATACATGGGCTATCCCATGGAATAGTATATGCTTTACTTGGCTTTTGCTGACTACATTTCAAAATGATTTGCTGCTGTGCAATTTTATGAGAACAGTTAATTTCATGGGATTCCATATGTTCCTTTTGTGGTCTTATGCATAAGTATAGCTTTAGCTTTTCAACCTCAATTAATTCGAAAAGGAAACTAAAAATGCTCAGTCCGAGATTACACCGGTTGTAGCTACTTAGGCTGCAATCTTTTATGAATCAGAAATGTATAATTGTAAATGGGATTGTGGTTGGCAAAGTACCACCCTGATGGCAATACTTGCCTTATCACTGTAGCAGCTGTCACTGAAGCTATTCCTCTTTCTCAGACATACACCATTGTGGTCACTCAGGTACTGTAACCACATAGTGGATTATGTGCATATTTACAGATTTCTAGATCAGGGGACAACACAGGTGTCACAGTACTAACTTTAAATGGTAGATCTCTTGTCCAAATTTCAGACATAACATTTCGTTATAGCACATCTGCAGTTACCACTCCCTGAATGATGTGATTTAAACAAGTAATATATTTAGAACCAAGTGTGCTGCAGTTACAATATGAGCTGAGTTGATAACAGCATTACAATGGCAGTCTAACAATGTTGGTTTAAACCTTTGTGTAAACACCTTACCTTTTTCTACTGATTGTATTAGTTCTACAAATGTGCATACTCTACTTTTATTTTGTGGTAATACAGAGTTTGTGGTCCAGACATTTCTTTCTTTTTTTTGCATATAAGAAATAGCAAGGCTTTTAGAGATAGCCTAATTCTAAGTTTATTTATTTGACATCAGTAATACAGTCAAAGAAAACATTCAAGGAAGAGTTCATGCATGTCCAGTATGGAGTTATTATCACTCCATGACTTTTATAGTACCTGCAGTACATTTAGTTGAGCTAAACCAACAGGTAACGCTCTTGCCTATGGTGCTGGAAGATTCGTACACCAGGTAGTTGGATTCATTTGTCCAGTACTGACACTGCAGCATAAGGGTGAGGGGTGGTGCTGCACCCCGGAGTGTGTTATCTTTCAGATGAGATGTTAATCTAAGGCCCAATCTGCCTGAGTTAATGGTAGCTCAAATGGATGTAAAAGATCTCATGGCACTTATCAGAAAAAAGGGGAAGTTCCCTGGTGCCCTGGCCAAACCTGACCTTGTCAGTATTACTGCTACCTCTGGTATCCCCTGAAATGAGGTTATTGACCTAGTGGGATTAATCTCGAAACAAAGTGTAAATAAAAATAAATAAAAATAACTACTACTGCTACTGTTATTCCACAGATCATACATGACGTTACGACTTTTCATTCAGCAGTGCACATTTGCAGAAAGTATGTTGCCTGACGCCTTACAAGTCAGACAACAAATGCACTCATAACAACCAATTCATTTTCTTGCATGATAGGAAGTTAGGCGTTCTGTCTCTCAGCTGTTCACATCACCATGGCCAGCCGCAATGTGTTAACTATAACACAAGCTCATTAGCAAACATTGTTTATGGCTTAAGGGTGACGGTCTGGCAGGTCACTGTTTTACTGCTTCATGCTTCTTCTTTCAGCATCACTTAGGGACAGCCATGCCATTGCAGTTCTTTATCCTTTATTACCATGAAGGTAATGTGAAAACAATATTACTGTTCCCAGGACAGCATTAACTTAGATGACTTGTCTAGCATTAATGTCAAAATGCCCCTTTCAGTGCATCACATGATAATTATCTCCACAGATGCAAGTTTGTATATTATAAACATTAGGATCACAGAAGCAATCAACCTCTGTAAGTCACATGCAGATTCTTTATTCTTACAAACATTTCAATGTTTTGACAAATCGAAGTAACACTTATAAAAGACTGACCTATAACTCTGCCATATGAAATATTTTAATTTAAAGAGATGCAATGAAAACAGCATGCTCACTTTTAAAATCAGTCATGCTGCAACTGACAAATGTGTGCTTCTACCATGATCAAAATCACATGGCATCCAGCCAGGTCTGCTTCAAACATTAATCCAGAGGGGGTTATTCAGAGATGAAAAACAAATGGCATTGCATTCCCCAGCTAGAAGGATGGAAACTATATTGCTAACTACTAGACTTTCTGTTTAGTTTATGCAGCAGGTTTTTTTTTTTTCATTTGACTGACTCATACAGTATAGGTCCTCAGAGATAGTGTACTGCTAAGGAAACATTCCATTGAAGCCAACAGGCATACAGTTACGAAATAAGATAAAAATGCATGCATTTGGGTGCTGTATAGAAAGAATTAAAATTAAGGACATTGTTGTTACAGTGACCTTTAAAAACAATTTTGCTTCATTAGTGTTAAAGAGAAGAGCTGGTTAAGCAACACCAGAGCATGGAAATTCCAGGAATGCAGGCTGGGCAGGCAAAACGTGCAGCACCAGCTTGATTGCAGTACTAGACAGCGAATGAGAACTGTGCTTAATAACCAGAGGGTATACAATCTGTAATTACCTCAGATTGCCTAGCACATGCAGCCACTGTGGACAGCTTAATTTTCCATTACACTGCTTTTGGGATGCTGGTGACTTCAGAATTACCAGGCTATATATTTTTACATTAAGCTATCAACAATTATATGATATCCAGTGAGTATGAACTGCTTTTTTATAAAAGAACAGTATGTCCTCATGAGTATAGTCACATTTTACACAGAAAGTGCTACTGTATATAAAAAAATGAAACAAAGAAGTGATATAAAACCTTTTTTTATTCTATTTTACATTTAGTCAGGTAGGTGGACTGTTCAAGGACCACATTCAGCCACAGCCTACGACAAATGGCAAAGAAATGCGTGTGTGTGTGTGTGTGTGTGTGTGTGTGTGTGTGTGTGTGTGTGTGTGTGTGTGTGTGCTGTCTTTATGTCTCTAACTATACATATATCTATACCTCAATATTATTGCAGGTCTGTAGATAGACAGATAGTTAGATAGACACATTGAGCATACAGGTAATGTTAGGGGTCTACTTTGATTCACTGAAAACTCAGTTCACTGAATTTCAAAACACTCACACCAAATCGCTGAAAATTCAAATCACTGAAAACTCATTTCACTGAATCTAAGTACTGTTGGGCCAATAAACCGTATATGTCCTTTTCCCCACTGCAGTGCGATCCTGGAGTTAGTATATATATTTAAGGTGGGATGTGGGAGCTCAGTCCCCCACATTAGGGGGTGGGGGCATAGCCCCCTACCTACGTTTGGTTTCATATTGCTAGCTTTTAGTGAAATGAGATTCATAAATATAAAAGCTAAGTAGGTTGGGGGCTACACCACCCACACCCACCAACTATATATACTAACTACAGGACTGCACTACAGTGGGGAAAAGGGCATATACGTTTCAGTGATTTTTTTGAGGGTGAATTGAAATTCAGTGAAGTGAGTTTTCAGTGAATCAAAGTAGACCCGCTGTTGGATATGTCTTGGAAACATATATGATGAACCCCATCCGTAACTCTCAGACCGTGGCTAAGATGGCATACAACAGACACTTAAATAGATACATAACATTGCTAAACATGTATTCATACTCCCAAGGGAGTGCTTGTACTGCTTGATTACATCTGGTTGAACACTGCAGAATGCACTTGACACTTGCAGTCAATAATGATGTGTGTCATGTCACACAATATGATAATGTGCAATCAGATATAATGTGGAGACATCACAGTAATACTCACAAGTCCTGTTGCAGCACTGTAGGTGGAGCTGTGTACAGACTCTGGATAAATCAGCTGTAATACCCATGACACATATTGCAGCACTGTAGTTGGAGCTGTGTATAGTCATCGGATAAATCAGTTATTATACCCATGAGACCTGTTGCAGCACTGTAGGTGGAGCTGTGTACAGAATCACTGGATAAGTCAGCTGCAACAGCACTCCATGCAATGATATGTTATAGCACTGGCAAAATAAAGCAGCATCTGGTCCCTGTCATGGTATATCCCCAAGCTGGACATTCAGCTGTCATACCCTTTAGCCTCCATGTAATCATACATGTTTCATGTCTTTGAGCCACCATAGTTTGACATTTACCTGTTATGCTCTTTGTGCCTCCCCCCACCAGCTGGACAGCCACATGTCATAGCAAGGAGGTATGTTCTCTCACCCCATACACTAGTAACCAAAACACAAAAAACGGTTACAAGAACAACTTGCTGAGGTGAGCCCTCCTAGGTCTTCCACACATTGAAAAAGTTCTCCAGCTGGATAAATACAAAACTAGAATCCCCCTGCTGTAGCTACCTTGATGATTTACTGGTGGCTTTCTTGGTCAGCTGGCTTCAGGAGGGTGTCTGTTTGCATCTGTGGTGTACTGGCAGTTAGGGCACCCACATCAGGACTATGGAGCATCTCCTGGAATGGCTGATAACATTACATGAATGACCTGTCCATCAGTCTACAAGATGTAGAGCCTGCTCATAATATAAACCACATAGATGATTGATGTTTGAGTGTGCTCACTGCTGGGCTAGTCAGACAGGACCACTGCATGGAATCTAAATTGCTACATAGGTTCTTTTGCCTGTATATTGTCAGCACTGTTTCTTAGAGGGCAAACAGGGCTCACAGTTGATGGTGTTCTCCTCTTATGTGTCATTTGCCATACCCTGTATGTAGTCTGAATGTTATTACCAGTTTTCCTCCCACTTTATGTCTGTATGCCTCCAATAATTCCCTCAATTTGTGTGTCCATACCATCCCTGTATCTTTGTTAGCATGTTATGCTTGATTGCCTGACCCTAGTTCCTCCAGCTCCAAAGTCTATTATTCCTTAAGATTATCATTGTGTATGTTTCCCTGATTGCTATTCCTCTTTTTCTCTGTTTTGTGTCTTTTCATTTTCACCCCTTTTATATAATAACTGAGTAGGCACTTGGTTCTGCTAGCCTTCTGTGGTCTGCTTACAGTGTACTTGTAGCTGGTATGAGGCACTTCATTATGCACATGCAGCTGTAATGAGGCACTTCATTATGCACATCTAGCTGGTAAGAAGAACTTCATTATACGCGTGTTGCTGTTATAAGGCACTTCATTACGCACATGTACCTGATATGAGGCACTTAATTATGAACATGTAGCTGGTATGAGGCACTTTGCTATGCACAAGTTACTGCTATATGGCACTTCATTATGCACATGACTGCAAATAGCCTTCTACACATTACCTTACTGTTTTTTCCACAACAGTCTCACGACTACTTATAACACTGTCACATGTCTGCTATTCAGTAGTGTAATTGCTGCCACTAATATGGTCAAACTTACTTTGCAGCTCTTTTCTCAGAATTGTCAGCATTATGTCTGCACTACTATATATATATATTGGTTCAAGTCGCACTATGAGATATTTGATCTTTAGCACTATGCTGCCATGCTGTAGTGTTTATGAATATTCCCATTATTACTGTATTTAAATTACTATAGGGCTAATAAATTGTATGTTTTTTTTAATTTAAGCTTACGAAGTCAGTGATACTTTTACCAAAATGAATGCTTCTTATCCTGATTTAGTTCCATAATTGTTTATTGCTTTTAATTAGTCATTTATTATTAATTCTTTTAAACAGCTTTATGCTATTGGTTGTGCTTCTTGTGACTGAATATATGTGCCCTGGGATTCATGAACGTTGCGCCAGGCGGACGCATAGCGTAGGCGTTACAATGCCAAATATGGCCGCCGAGCGATTCAGGTACGATTCAATCCCACGTGCACTACCGGCGTGCGCCGGATCTGTGCCGCCTCCGGCGTAGGTATGCTAAACACCCCAAATGTGCGGTGTTGCACCATGCAAATGAAGGCATATAGTGATCCACGAAGTGGCGTAGGCGTAGCATAAGGGCACGGCAATGTAAACCAAAAAAAACGGTTTACATTTACCCAAACATAACATAACGGAAGGCTGTCAACGTCAGGTATCACACTGTTGCCATATGCCAATGGCGAAAGACACAGAGAATGTCAAAAGAAAACATGCACAACATGTAAATAATAACATAAATGGTATGCCCACAGAAACTCACAGCAGAACCCCAGGACATGTCTGCGGAAGGTGCTAAACAATGAAATAATATGACAATGTCATAAAACAGCAGTGTAATACACATTGGCTTCACAGCCACAATACAGCATGGTATGCATGGAAAGCCACATCCATGGTGCAAGGGTTGCCAAGGACTCGCGGCAGTGTTCGGCGTGGTAACTATGAATTAGCAGTCAATGCCATGCAAATGAGGCAGATAATACTGAATCGCAAACCCCCCACCGGCGTAAGGCTGTACCAAATGGCGCAGCGGTAATACACCGAGGAGTGGCTCAGAGGGAATACATGCCACCTGCAGAGGGGTGTGCCACTGTAGGAGGAAGCACATTGGAGCTCAGCAAACCTGGGCTGTACATTGCACATCACAGCTGCAGGACCGGCGTGTGGGGAAATAGTTGAGCTGAGAGCACACAATGCGTGCAGAGGTGCATGTGCACGAGGATGACTATGTTCCCTTAACCCAGTCATGTGACACTCGCCCCGCAAATAACATCGGAAACAGGAAGGTGATGTTGAGAATATGAGGAAATGCGGAAGCAGTGTAATTGGAGTAGTAATGAGCAATCAACACTAATCAACCCACGAAGGCCAATCGGCAGCAGCTGACAACTCTGCATGCAGAAACCTGCAAAACGGGATAGGGGAGGCATATGAATGCAAAGAAAGTAGGGGAGGTAGCAGATTGCAAAGAGTGAAGACCTGACACAGCAGAGCCAAGTAGACAGGCAGCATAACGGCGGCGGCACACAAAATGCACGATATGCCATGTCCCAGAAACTACACATGACAGGGCTCTGCAGGATGCATGCCCGGAAATAGTAGGTGCAACGTGTAGAAACAGTAAGGGAAGGTCAAAAGGTACTCCATTGCAGGCAAGAGTAATGCAACACCAAAGGCAACAGAGTTGCAGTGTCAACGGTAAAACACGGAAGATAATCCCCAGATACAGCCGCACAGACACACCCTATGACATCACCGGGTGTACAGCACAACAGTATAAAGTGTGAATGCACACAACACACAGCTGTGTATTCCCAAACGCCGCACCATAGGTGTAAACACACGGGGAACTTTTAAAATGTACATGTTGGGTGCAGCCGTGGCCGTGATCCATCAGCATGTGTTAGAGACAGATGGAGTTGTGGAGGAGGGTGCCGACAACTACCGTAGGCCTCAGAGGAGAAGGAGAGTGTTCAGACCAAGGGTAACCTACCAGGGGCTACAAGACCTGGAGATAGTAGAGCGTTACAGGGTGGATAGGGACATGTTACAGCAAATAGTGGAGCTGTGCCGGCCATGCCTGAGAACAAGAAACAACAGAGGGGAGCCCATCCCAGTGGACACAAAGGTATGTGTAAGCTTGCAAATACTGGCCACAGGTACCTTTCATAGGCCAACTGCAGATATAATGGGCATCTCACAGGCATCAGCATCCAGGGTACTACACCAGTTTCTGGATGCCATGTTACCACATGCCAATGAGCATATATACTTCCCCAGATCTCAGGAGGAGTTGGCTAGCAATATGTGCCACTTCCACCGTGTGGCACAATACCCGGAGGTACTGGGTGCGATAGACTGTACGCACATACAAATCAAGTCACCACCTGGGGAGCAGGGTAGACGCTACATAAACCGCAAGGGATTCCCCTCCATCAATTGCCAGGTCATGTGCAATGCGCAGGGCATTATCATGGATGTGTGTGCTGGCAGCCCTGGAAGCTACCACAACTCCCATATCTGGCATGCCTCACAGCTGTACCAGGTATTCGCCAGGGGGGACATCCCACAAGGCCACCTTGTGGGGGATGCTGGCTATGCACTGGAGCCGTGCATGATGACTCCCATCAGAAATGCACACATACACATGCAAGAACGCCATAATGAGGCACACGCACAAACCAGAATAATCATAGAGCGTGTGTTTGGGATGCTGAAATCACGGTTCCGGTGCTTGGATACATCCGGTGGAGCCCTGCAGTACTCTCCAGGCACATGTGCCCACATATTCATAGTATGTGCCATGCTACATAATATGATCCTGCAGAAGCAGCTGCTGCAGGGACATAATGGTGAAGGGCCACAAAGCTCACCACAACTGCCAAGGCCAGTCCAGGCACAGAGGGTTCAGGACCATGAACACACTGTGCCAGCCCCAGTAGGCAGACGGAGGCGTACCCAATATGCCTATGCCCTGGCAAAGAGGGAACGTATAGCACATACTCTGACAGCGTAGGCCCCATGGACTGACACCTCCCTACCTGCACACACAGTGAAATGGATGGCACACAAACATGACCACCCATAAAGTGTACCGTATGGGTGGCCCCATGTGTGACTCCAACATAGGCAGCACCCAAACACTGTACACCCAACAGCCAGCGGAGCATGGAACGCCAACACCTGAATCGTACGCGGGTCCTACAGCAGATGGCATTGCTGTATGCTGCCACGTTCGCCGCAAGGTGTATACATATAGACATGTAGATATGTGCATATACAGATATGCAGATAGATATAATTACATATATAGAAATATATGTACACATATACATATAAGTACCACAGGTAAGACAGGGAATCAGAGGGATGTAAGGTGACAGAGATGTAACACGCGATATCTGTACATAGTATACATAGTGAAAGACAACCTGAGCATCCGGGAGGTTTAACAGAAGAGGAAACCGCCACCCATGGAAAGGTCAACATACCGAAATGCATAACCGCGAGTCGGAATGATCGCCAGGCCACAGTACAGTAACAGTACATGCGCGGGTAATACTATGATGATATGAGGGGGGAGGTAGACACTGCCGCCGGTGATGCGGCCCACACAGGTACTGTGTGCAACCGTCCCCGTGACTGCCGCAGTATGTGTATGTGTGCGGTGAGGGTGCCGTGTGTGTCGCTGTGCGAGTGTAATGTGTGTGCCTCTGTAAAATGTGTATGTTGGTGCCATGTTAGAGGCAGAGTGGAATAACATGTGTAGGCATACAGTACACTAGCCACAGGCATATGTACACCAGTAGTCCCAAAGTAGTACTGAGAGCCCCACCCTGGCTAGGCATGTGACGACGTATAACGATGCAAAGTGACAATGTCCCAGAATGTAGCACAGGAATATACCCCACATGAAATGGAAAGGACGTATGTACTAATCATGACCGTATGTATGACACCGATATGCTAATTGCAAAACGATATGTCGGCAAAGTCACACAGCAATAGGTATATACCGCGGAAATACGCATGTGCTACCCCGGCACTGACCGTGGCCACGTATCGGCCCGTAAACACCGCTGTGTGTTCTACAAGTATCAAGCAAGCAATCGCCACCTGAATAGGTGGCAACCACTGGCAAACAGGCCATCCCAAGTACAGGACCACAATGACTGTAAATATCTGGGACCGAATGACAAGGGATAGTCGTCACGTACAAACAACCGCAGATATACCACCGATTTGACGGAGGAATACATGCAGGAAGCACACACGCAGGTGATACCAACACCACATGACAACAACACAACCTACACTCCCAGACCAACAGACAATTAACTGTCAACTCCCCAGGCAGGGATGGAGCACACAGACAAGCATACCGTGTATGTAGAGATGCAAGGCCCACAACCCGTATCCGTCACCTACAACCGCCGATATTCCCCATCGTACATATTAAAGGGATACAAGCCGTAATAGCAGCACAAATATACAGGCAGTCAATGACAGCTGCATAACCGCAACATCTCGCGTGGGAAACACTATCAACAGCGGATCCATACTTGCATCCGTTGTTTAAAGGAATACAACAGCTATGTTACACATCCGAATGCAAAACGCCATCAACAGACGCCGTCAGGACAGGGACACCCACATGTCGAACATAATACCATACCCAACACACACAATCCACGGCTAACACCACTGCGAAATGTACCTGTCGCCACACATAGCGGCTGCAGTTACACATAACACAATACAGACCATCTCCACGAAGGTAGGGCAAATAGCCAACGCCCAGGTGAGGAATGCAACCTTACCCTAGTTACGACGCGTAATGTACGAATGGAGTAGATGCACAGGTGATATGCGCACAAGTACACACTGAGGAACAGCAATTGGTGTGATGAACCCACATGTTGCAGGTATCGACGGATATAAGGATGACTCCCAGGATATTCAAACCGTATGCTCATACCGAACCAGCAGTGTACAACGGAAAGAGTGAGAAACAGGAATACCGATACTCGGAACAAAACACCGACAAGGTATGTAGAACCCACGATATGTATGGGTGTGTAACGCATGATGTGTATGACGAAGCTGTACTGTATGTGAATGGTGTTTGTAAGTAATGATACTTGTCCATAATGCAGAGAGTGGTGAAAGGTGGTTATGTAGTGCTATCCTGCTGAGCATACCAACGACTGTGGACACCGTGTGCACAGCAGTGGGACATCATGTACACAGCCGGGATAACACAAGGGCTGCCACAGGGGGGCATAACAGAGAACAATGCCACACCACACGCCGATGCTGGCAATGGATGTCCAACAAGGAAGTGCCATAGCAAGGGATAGGACATGTATGTATACTGTCACAGCACACATGTGTATGGGCATATACCGCCGATGTCATACGTAATGTGCCGACGGCACGCATGCCTTGCAGTAGGGGATACTATGTCAACTATGTGTAATGTAAAGCTGTCATGGTGGATATGACAGACATCATACACAGTATCACAGGCATATCATGCATAATGGAGTAATTGCCTATTGGTATGTACAATAACAGGATACATATGGCCTGTAGATATGGGACAGAGTAGTAGCATAATAGCCATCCGAAATGGAAGGAATACCAAGTAACCATGCCCAAACAATCTGTAGCAGGTGCAATGTGGGCAACAATGAAGTCTGGCAGGTCCATGTGTAAACACATGTGCAGTGTACACAGTAGTGTCACCTCCCTATAGTAGTGTCCAGTGAACAGCAGAGGCAGGTGTCAACTGCATGTTTACACAGTACTGCTGCTGTGGTGGTACCATGACTACGTGTCACTCAAACAGCAAGGGAGCTATCACATGAACAGTGCAACTGTGTGTCCCTGTGGGATGTGCACAGGACCTATGTTCCACAGCATGGTGTGTGCTGTGTCTGCAGAAGTAACACAGAAGCCCAGCCCATGCAATGTGGCATGTGTGCACATATCCATGAGTTGTCCGTTCACGCTGCCCACAGCAATTGTCATGTATGAGTAGTACATGCATCAGTAATGCGGAGGACATGGTTCGTGTCAGAGCAGAAGACACCCCTGTGTATGTGGTATGCAGATGTGTACAGATGTGTTTTCCGTCTATCAGCCGCATATGTAAACTGTCTGAGCCTGGTACACATCATGGCATGACAATGCTGTGCCATGTAAGGTCATAGCCGTTGGGGAAGGTACACCATGAATGTGGTATTGTAACCTTGACCGTGTGTAGATGTGTGTATGCCACAGATACAATGGCTACCTATGTACCAGCATCACACACAGTACAGATAGGTGTGGCCCTGCAGAAGTGTATCCATGCCACAGTGGAATACGGTAACCACAGGCCCATGTGGGGCATTTGTGTGTACAGCAACCATGTACAATTTGATATGCATGTACGGGGCCAGTATCCATGTGATAGTCAGTGGATGAATGTTGCTATGCAAAGGTGATGTGCATGCACCATGTGTCATGCATCCTGATGCCATGACACCCACAAGATGCATCTGCCACACTGACACCCATATGGTTGTTATCAGTACGAGCTGGTGGAGCTATAATGGTGCCAGGTATGTAGATGTGGGATATCTAGGCATGGACAGTACTCTGTGACAGCATGTTGTGTATGTAAGCAAATAGTGAACATGAGGGGCCCCATGACTGAGGACTGTGTAATGCCATATGTACCTGACATGTAGTAGGTAGCATGATATGCTTGCACCACTGTGTGTCCTGTCCAGGAGTCATATAGCCTAACATCCTGAGACACAGGGTATGATGTGCAGATGGATGTGTACGTTGCCAATACCAGAACGTGGAATGGTGCTGAAGGGCAATGTGAGGACGATGTCTGATTTGTTGCCCTCTGTACCACAACAACCACCCATGCAATGGTATGACAGGTGGCCAGCATGTGTATGTGGCGTGCTGTGGCACACAGAAGCCCAACAAGGGTGCCAGTAAAGGCATGGAGGTCATCAATGTGTGCGTGAAGCATGTCCGTGAGGATGTGGCCCAGTGCCATACAGAATGGTCCAGTCATGGGTGTACGAATGCAGTCCCACATGTGCAATGCAGTGCCACCCATGTGTAGTGTGATAGATGCGGCAGTGTGACGGTCAAGGTACACAATGTCCGACAACAGGCTAGCAGTGAATTCAGTGGGCTGGTGTGGAGACACATACCAAACAGGTTGGCGGGACATAGCTGGGGAGATCGGAAGGTGACATTGGGCCAGTGTCCTAGGACCTAACGTGTGCATGGCAGTACCATGTACGTGTCCACAGGGACACTACGATGTCTATGTATGGATTGCAACCCTGTAGTGAGTGAGAGTGTGTATTGTTGGTAAGTACACCATTGCCTGGCATGTTGCCAACATTATCTCAGTCTGCAATGCCTGGGTGACTGTTGTACGCGACATTGAATGTGGATGTAGCCAAACAACACAGACATACCACCACACTGCCTGAGGACCCACACTGCAATGTGCGGCAGTCATGTGTAGGTAGCTAGCCTTGGAGCATGTGATGGACCATGAGGACCCACCATGGCTGACAAGTGATGCACCCCACACATGTGAATATACACCACCGTGCAACAGCCTGCACATGTGCCCATACAGCAGATGTGCATGGAACATGACCACCACCATGGCGTCTGTGAAAAGGTCATTACCGCCATGTCTCTGTGTGGAATAGCATGGTCCCTACCACTGTGTACATGCTACGGAAGTGCACTGTGGTATGTGTCAGCATAGTTATGTACACTGTCCATCTGCCGTGGTGTCATGCCATTAACAACTCCTGTCAGCAGACGTCAGTAGTACTGGCTGTAGAACACATGTTCCATGTATGCTGCGATGTGTGTGTGTCCAGGGTGTGGCTAGCAGGGCCGTGAAGCATATGTGTTCACCTACCAAAGAGGGGATAACCCCAGGTTTAACACACCAGACACATGGAGGTATTGTGCATGCTGAGGGTAGTGTAGGTATGGTATGTGTTGTGTAATGTGTCACCCATCTGGGTGGAGTGCATGCCTCAAGCATCTGTGGGTACATGGGTGTCCATTCTAGGGAAGTGTGTGTTGCTGTCAGCACATGGCAGTATCAGCTGTCTGAGGCCCAATGTACAGTATGACAACACAGACAGCATGTAACCTGTGGTGTACAATGTAAGCTCTGTTGCGTGTGACAATGTATCTAGCGGTCACAAACATGGGTATCTGCACATGGAGCACCTACGATGCATTGTGTTTGGCAAATATCCAGTATGTGTGCAAAACACTGTGTGATGTGGGATCCCCTCACCTGTGTGTGTTGCAGTCCAGGTATGTGCCTGGGAGGTATGATCCGTGTACAATCTGTACTTGCAGGTGTGTTGTGCAGAGCAGGGAGGCAGGTCCCAGGCACCGCAGATAAATGTGAGTGGTGCACTAGTGTGTGTGCCTTGCTTGTGTGCAGCACAGTGGAAGGTGCAAGCATTGTCCCACATGACCCCATGCCGTGCCTGCCTGTTACAGCCTTGCTGGAGACAGTCATGTGACACCACCACAGAGGCAGTATAGCATGTGAAGATGTACATGTGTGCTCCACACCCCAGGCAGATGTCCGCAGGTCATGTGTGCCACAGCAGTGTGGTCGACCAGGACTGTCATAGTGGTCAGATACCACATGCCTGTATAAGTACAGTATGAGCATAGGCAACAGTTGCAGTGACAGAGTAGGTCAATGTACAGTGTCCCTGTGTTCAGACCACTGCCTACTGTACACTTGGCTAGACACACACCCAGAGGGTGAATATACTGGTGAGCCATCACATTTCCCAGTACATGTAGCCTGTGTAATGCCATCACAGGGCAATCACAATAACACATTGTATGACAGATATGTTGTACCAGGTGATGTGTCATGTGTGCATATGTTGAGTTGCACAGCTGTTCACACGTCTGCAACATATCAGTGCATGATGCCTAGTGTAACATGATGTGTGGAACTGCACTGTGATCCACAACAGGGTCATCTGAGACAGGTGTGTTGTGAATGGTGTAACCCATGGTTCCACGGGATATACACTGGTGCTGTTGGCTGCCATGCTGGGGGCCACCAGTGGTGCCTGCAGTGGTCATACAGACATACTGCACACATTGTTCTGGCAGGAATGTCCATTGTTGTAGATGATGTGTTACTATGTGAAGGTAGGTGTGTGTTGTGAATGTTACCCATCCAGATGTGACCATCAGGTGCAGTCATGGTTGTCTACAGCATCACACCCATCCACAGCTGTCAGAACCCTGTCCCCAGAATGGGTGTCAGCCACCCTCGTACTGTGTGACCTATGTGCAGATGGAGGAACACCTACTACTGGCTGGCTAACAGTGTCATCTAGGAAGGCTATGTGATGGCTGGAATACGCTGTTATAATGTATAATGATGGTATCCCAATGAAGTACATGGAATCACACACAGTAAGCCATGGCTGGCATGTAAACCATGTACAACAATGACTATGTGACAGACACAAACAATGCAGAGCCATGTCGAACATGCACCCATGAGAACACCAAATGAGGTATGTTGCACATATCGATGTACAACTGTCAGCTATGGGCACAGCATGGATGCAGACACATATCCCCTACAGGCAGTACCACGCCATGTAGGTAGGGGGGCATTGCACGACTACATGTGACAGTTGCTGTACCGCCACATGTACTGCATATCCGTCATGTAGGAGTAGCAGTGGTACGTGACTGTTGGACATGCCTGTAAATATGACCATGTCCCACAGGGTATGTGTTACGTGTGTACAACACGTGTTGTACCATCATCAAGCTGTGAAGTGTATGGCTGCCAGTGTACCTGTGTGACATGTTCTGCAATGGGTGCAAAGGTACGCAGTAGTGCATTGCATGCCCACATGCCCCACACAGGTGCATAGCCCGAACATACAATACAAAGAGGGTGTTGGATCATAGCAACCCACATGAGGAGATGGGTACGGGTGGCAACCCACTACCACCTGTCCGGGTAAGGTGTGCATGTCCATGACACATTAGCACCCGAGAAGCTAGCAGTACAGCAGTACAGGGTGGCATGCATATGTGATCACTAATACCCCTGCGTGTTCCACCACTGGCCTGTGGACAGACAGACACCAACACAATGTGCAGCATTGACATGTGCACAGCACATCACTGCTGGCTACTGTAGAACAGGCTTAATGTGGAGACATGTGCACAGAACGTCTGCGCCAGCCACACTCAAACACGTCATGTGTTGAACCCCACCATTATTGTAGCCCATGCCACAGACAGATGTTCACGCATCTGTGTATGTACGTCTGGGAATGTCCCTGGCCTAGCAGTATAGCTGTGTCAGTGTTGCGAACAACATACTGCATGGGCTGTGTGTGTGAGGTGTGGGTCATACGTGTATGGTCCGATGGATGATACCATCAGTGCCCCTGCTATGTGAACATCCCTGTCCCCA
This sequence comes from Protopterus annectens, assembly GCF_019279795.1. Lineage (NCBI taxonomy): Eukaryota > Metazoa > Chordata > Ceratodontiformes > Protopteridae > Protopterus > Protopterus annectens. Next base: position 210,478,534 of record NC_056732.1, on the reverse strand, counting down.
TACATGGACACCTATGCTGTGCCCAACACCATGGTCCCTTTGGGAGGGATGGTGCTGTGTGGTGCACCAGCTGACATGGGGGTGGCAGCAGGCACTGGATGTAGACATATGTGGCACCCATATCAGGCCAGGCTACCATCCATGTGCACGGGATAGCAGTGTGTGGGCACATACAGCACTGTGTTGAACAATATCGTAGCACATAGCACCTGTCAGGGGTAATGTGTATGCATGGATGTGCGATACCAGCATGCACCATACACACCCCCACCAAGCAGCATGCTGCCTACCTTGCAGAAGGCCATTGTCCACACCATGATGATAGACATGTGTAATGTCCATATACACATAGCAATGACATATGGAATGGACAGCCACCCTGCCAATATCAGTACCCCCCAGGTGGGACACATCCCTGTGCCATGTATGTGACATACCCTGTCATACCATGCAGCCCTGCCCAGCCAGGCTGCACGTGCTATCACAGTCATACATGGTGCGATGGACAAATGGCACTTGCACTATCAACCGTCCAGAGCAGTAATGTGGCACTGATGCACCCTGTGGTGTCACAGGTGCTGTGTGTTGGTGTGTACAACGTGCGCACACACATGCTATGTATGACCTTCCCTGCTAATGTCATATGGTTACACAATGTCCCATGTGTATCACATGTGCAATACAGGTGAGCCGTGGCAGGTCATCCAACACCCGTACAGTGCTGTGTAGATGTACATGGCACAACACATGCATGTACAGGTGTCCATGTGTATGTGTGCAGTGCCACTGCTGACGTTCATAATGGCTGCGTACGCGATGCCTAGTGACATATACACAGCATCCAGGTGAACAGTAGAACTGTGTGCACAGTGGGACACGTGCCAACTGGTATGAACACAGGTGCAGGCAGGTACACATGTCCACAGCAGGTTACCATCAACATGGTGTGTGTACAGTGTGATGAGTTGACACACAGATATGATATGATACCCACTGCTTAATGGTGTGACGGCAACACGTCAGCTGTGTCAGTGCCATGATGCATCGCAGAGATTACTGTGCAGATGTCGTACATGTCATAGCAATGTATGTCCAGTGGTATGCCAGTACATCAGTGTAAATGTGACCTGTCACCATCATTATGTCTTACAGATAATGCCACGTTCCCGGCTGCCAGCCTTCAGCCGCCAGGAGGATGACGTAATCATACCGTTGCTCCATGACAACGATGACATGCTATTCAGCCATGTTCCACAGCAAGCACAGCAGCGGGATGACCTGTGGCAGGATATGCGCAGGAGGGTGAACAATGTTGGTGGCAACAACCGCACCTACCAGCAGATACGCCGACACTGCACAGACCTAATACGGCACGCGAAACAGCATGCCGCCGCAATCGCCAGAGAACAAGGTGGAACAGGTGGTGGGCCACCAACCCAGCACCCACTCACACACACGGAGGAGCTCCTGGCCAGTCTGGGGACACCCAGGGAACATCATGCAGAAACACTCGCTGCCATCGTGGAGGTGGGTGTCTCCCAACCAACGAGCCTGGAGCTGCCTGGTAAGTCAGTCTTGCATGTGTGTATGATAACTGATGTAGGTTTGGGTGTCACAGTACACTACATAATGTACCAACACACGCCAGGTATATGGCCACACAAGCTGCATACTACAGTATGCTACGTTGTGTTTGCAGACATGTGCATTACACATGCTACCACACAGGTACATGATGTGACATGCACAGTGCTTACTGTGGCTACAGTAATGGATAATGTGTATACTGTTGTGTCGCCCCTATACAGGTACCTCTGGCATGTCGCACAGCCATGGGTCCGTCGCAGGTGAGACTGTTGCTAGTAACAGGCATGTTACAGTGTATAGATATTCGCCATGTGGCCAGGTATGACATGCACACCTGGGTCTGCTCCAGTCACGGTATACAGGTTGCACCACTTGACACATACGCCACCCATGTACAGTAGATACAACCGTTAGTATACACCGGCATGACACCACATAACCCATCGGTGTGATATGTGCAGTCAGCTATGCATACAATGGTGGAGGTGTTCTACAATGGCTGCATATGTAGTATGCATCGGAATACCATTTGTGGTATGCACACAGTACCACATAGTGAGCTGTGATCTGGCCAGCACACAGGTGTTACCAATGTGACCCATGCCCCTGCATTGTGTGCACACGTTGTGACATGGCACATGATATGTCCCATGCACGTGGTGTTCTGTCTGCAACATTGTCACACCATGACATGACCTGCGCCTGACATAGCAGACATCCACACTGTCTGCATAGCCCTCGGGATTGTGACACCTCAGACTAGTATGGGTGTATGTCACATGGGCCACCACAGGGATGTGTACACGATGCCCATCACACACAATTGTCCATGACCCAGTCAAACATGGCCATGGGTGATACCCACAGGCATGTTGCCACACAGTACATCTGGAGTGGGTAGACACCATTGCACTTTGTACACACATAGTGCGATCATAGCTGTAGTGGACCACCTGTACATCTGATGTGGTACACCAGACAACCGCAATGCCTGTCTGCAGCCACTGGAGGTGCCACCCATGTCTGCCATATACCTGCTGTGGAACAGCATGACTGTGTTGCAGACATGGCAATGCAATGCGTCCATGTTACGCATCGCAGAGAAACATACCTGTGTCTTGCTACCATGCAGTGGCACAGTGCCTGTACTCCCCACTGTATAGCTATGTACACAGCTCACACCAACCACACCTGCACAGACATCTCTGTTACACATGCATTCTATCTGTAGCCTATACACATAACACTGCACTGTGACGTCCAGTATGATGCGGTGCATGTGGTGGGACACCATTGTCACATGTCCACATGTTATCGCACATGTTGGCGGAGTGCATGTCATAGTGACACCAGCCATGTGTACTGTGAACCTGCCTGTGGCCACATGGTGTATCTTGGTGATGCATGCAAACTACCATGAATGTGTGTACTGCATGCCTACTGAAATGACACCTGCTTGATGTAGTGTGCACCCCAGGGCAGTATGCATACTACCACTATTAATGCCTGGCCTGCATTCACTGAGCTATGGTGTGGGAATGCTGCATGCCATCTGCAATATCACATGCATGATGTGTCTGCGTGTGTGTGTCTGCGTGTGTGTGTCAGCATGTGTGCGTGTGTGTGCGTGCGTGTGTGTGTCTGCGTGTGTGTGTCTGCATGTGTGTGTCTGCGTGTGTGTAACGTATCTTACAGCATGTCTTTGTATTCACAGGTGGTGTAGGTGCATTCCCCTCCTGCGGTCCATCTGATGCTAGTGTCCCCACAGATACTAGCGGTGATGACCATATGCATGAGGCACAGGCAGGGTTGTCAGGGGCAGAAGCTGTGCCATTGGTTAACATCCCACCTATGTCCCCTTCATCTCCGCACACAGTTCTGATGCTGACACATACCACATCACCGTTGCCCATAGAGGAAGGACAGTCAGCGTCTGTTGGCATTGAGCAGGAATGTGTGGTGGCTACAGAAGGTGCGGGTACACACCATGTTGCCAGTGTAATGACTGGTGATGTGCCACACAGGCATGTCGCAGGTGCTGCTCGTAGGAGGAGCTCTGGCAGACATGCACCTACTGTACAGGGTGCAGCAGCTGGTATCACCAGACGCATGTTCCAGACTGTAATGGCGGCACAGGCACGTGCTGAACAGCAGAACCAAGAAGGGCAGAGGCTGCAGAGGGCCACAATCCTTTCCCTAAATGAGAACATCCAGTCATTGGCGAATGCTCAACAGCAGCTTGCTAAAGTTCTGGATAGGCGATTAGGTGAGATGGTTGGAATCCTTGACCGAGGCATGTCAATCCGCGAGCGTGAGCTGTCTGTGCTGGAACACCTGGTAGGGGTGAGGCATAGGACACGTAGCCGTAGGCCAGCAACACCACCTAGTGTCAGTCGACGTGTGCGTGCCACCTCTCATGCCCACTCACACAGTGCCGGTAGCAGCAGCAGTGCAGATGGTGCTACACCAACCACACTAGGACACAGCAGGCCACGTGGACGTGGCCCAGGCCGGTCCCAGCGTGGACATGGTTCCAGCGGACATGTGTCATTGGAGAGTGGCCACTCCATACCTCCACCCGGTAGTGCCCGTGCGACCCCAGGCAGTCACGGGTCACGTGGCCGCAGACGGACACAGTGAGCCGTACAACCTGCACTGTACAGTCTGGGGCTGCCAAGTATACCCCGTGTAGGCATCACAGATGGCTGAACTGTGTACACACATACCCACACACAGCAGACACAACTGTAGGGCTCCACCACATCCACATACATTCTGCACAGTCATGCCCAGTAAATGCACCGGCCCTTACACACACACATGATGTCATCCATCGGTACAGCCTATGCCCCTGGCACACATATCACCCTGTGCATATGATGAAGCCTCTGCCGCAGCACTGTCATCCACGCCATCGGTGCACGGTTATGCAAATATATTCTGATGCACAGGGTGGACAAGTTAGTGAGAGGTGTATGTGATACCTGTGTCCGCATAGTGCGTGATGTGTATGTTGCAGTGGTTGCGTATGACAGGTGACAGGTGCGTATGTGACGTGGGTTGTGTACTGACATCATGCAGCAGACATACCATGTAGTGCAGGTGCAGCATACATTGAGCTGTGTACACGGTATGTGTGATGGTTACATGTGTAGCACCATGTTGGTTCTGTTAACCTGTATGCCTCATATGGTGTACTTACATGTGCCTACTGGGAGCACTGTTATCAGTCCCCCATGTGTAGCTGTGGGTTACCCACAGGCACATCTGGCAATATCAGCATACCACAGGTACCCGCAACCTACATGGACTCCTACATAGGTACATAGGTGCATAGGTACATACCAGGCTATGTGCCCTAAGGCATGTGTAAGCCTAGCCAGAGTGTGTGTGGCTTTCTCCACCCCTTAGGATGAGGATACTATATCCATTGGTCTGCTGTCCCTCTGTCCAGCAGTGACACAGAGATGATGCCTGGCGCATACCTACGATCTCCCATCCACACGTCAGGATTACTCTTGGACAGAATCAGTGAGGGGCTCTGCTTCATAGGGGCTGGGAATCCTTTCCATGTTGTAGGGGGTCTCTGGGCGATGAACCTGTCCCTCCAGCACGTCCTATTTATGTCCGTGTTGAGGTTTCTGTCAGTTGCTTCCGTGCCTGTGGTTGTTTGGAGCCTAGGAGGTGGAACATGTCCATGTCGCCCAGGTCGGACATCGCCGTGTATGTCAGGCACAGATTACCTCAGAGCAGACAGTATGAGAAGGTATACAGCCGGAGTCCCCTCAGTCAGGCAGTGTGTGACATATGTTTCAGCACCTTTATCCCTGTGTTGTGGAACGTTTGAGGTCCTTCCGAGTGCTGCAGGTGTCAGGTTAGGTACATTCCAAATGTGGCGTTGTACCCAATCATTGGTCCGATGTGTGAAGAGTACAGGGGTACAATGACCTCCCCTGATGTGGATGTGAATCCCTTCATGACCAGGTGGGCACAGTGGAATGTCTCCCCAACCACATTGGCAATGTGAGTGTCGAGAGAGGTTACCGACAGGTTTGGTACCCATGTCCCTGATCACGTCCACCATGTTTAATGGATTACCACCTATGTGGTAATTCGGGGTGAACATGTCTTTCCCAAGGGGTAGGTCTATACCTTCCCTGGCATGTAGCTTCAGGCCATGGCTCTGGCACCAGTTATCCATATCTATGAGAGCCCAGGTGGATGTCCGTGTCTGATGGGGTGTTGAGTATGGTGGCCGGTGTGCAGTCATCTGCATACCTTGTCTGCCACAATCCCCCTATGTTTGCATGCACATCAGAAAGTTGAATGCCGAACAGGAGGGGGCCCATGACTGAGCCCTGTGGGCCACCACTCGGGACCAGCTTGGAGTCTGACATGGCACCAGGAACACCAACCCTGTGGGGTTTGACCTCCATCCAGTTGGCAAACCATCGTGTGACATATGTCTCTACATGTACGCTGGTGAGCCTTTCTATGATGCCCACGTGGAGTGTGGTTTGAACGCTTCCGCCAGGTAATGGTAGTCTGTGCAAACCGACGTACCCCCATCAATGGCCTTAGTGACTCCTCCAAACAGGTCGACCAGGTTCGGGAGGCAGGATCTGCCCTTGACTAAGCCGATGTGGGTATGTTCCGGTATTTGCCATACACCAATGTCTTTATTAATGGGCTCCAGTATGGACCTCTCCATAGCTTTGCAGACAGGGCTTGTCAAGCTTATAGGGCAGGGATGTACAGAGTCCATAGGAGCACTACCCTGGTGTAGTGGGACCACAGTTGCCATATGCCATCCATCGGGTATGTAGCCCGTATTAAGGCTAAGATGAAACAGCAGCCTTATGTGCGGGGTGAGGGCCCCATTGAGGTTGTGTAGCACACAGCCGGGGACACCATCTGGTCCCATTGATGCTGTATTCACTGCTTAACAGATATCAGCTCTCCCCTGGGCATACGGGATGTTTGGGAGGGTAGACTCTGGTGGGATGGATACGTCCCCTCTTGGGGGGGAGGGAGGGTAGATGTATGCACGGAACCTGTCTGCTGGTTTGTTGGCATTGTCTGTGGGTTCAGTGATCATTGCACCATTCTGGAGTAATTCCGAACATAACTGTGTGCTTCCACCCATGTTCCTACCATAGCTAAGGAAGGCCTTATGGTTGTCTTATGTGTCCTTTGCAAGTCCAGTCCCACAGGCGGCCTTGGATGATTGTATGAGTGATCGTATGTTAACGCCGGTATTCATCAGTGATGCCTTCCCTGGTACAGATATTGCTCTGTCATGTAGTAGCTTTCAACTCTTGTTGTACGGTTTGTCAATGGCTGGGGTCCACCAGACCATGTGCCTGCCTTTGGTGGACAAGGTCCTGATGTTATCAGGGATTGCTTGGTGTAGACATACCTGGGGGTGCTCATAGAAGGCATTTGTAAGGGTTTCAGCAGTGTGGCCTGGGTTTACCACTGGCATGGAGGTCTTGTAGGGTACCACACCAGTCGTATGACGTGTGTGGTTCGCTGTGGAGAGGTCTTCACTGTGGTCTCCCATGCCGGTGTTGGGTGCAGGATGCTGATCTCCAGTGAGTTCACTATATGGTCTGACCTCACCGTTGAGGGATATACATCCTGTGTGGAGCATGTCGTCCCCATGTGTGATGATCAGAACTAGTATAGTTCCCCCCCTTGTGGGTATGGTGCATGGTTGTTCCACAGCATTCAGGTGTATGAACACCTGGAACCTTTGGTGTAGGGTGTTGTGTCCTGGGTAATGTTCCCGGTCTATGTATGGGTGGTTGATGTCACCCAATATGACGGTGTTGTGAGAGCATTCATACTCACCAGTGACTTCAGGAAGGCTGTGCAGGTATCCTGGGTTTGGGAGGGTGGTCTGTAGCATGCAACAAACTGTAGGGCAGTCCTACCCATGGTTAATTGCACCTGGATATTCCCCGCTGCTACGTGCATGTCTGCCAACCTGGAGGTGTGTGTATCCTTCATGGAAATGGAGACTCCCCCTCCTTCTGTGTTAGGTCCGGGTTATGGTCCTGAACGCGTGACATGGGGTATGACCTGATAGTGCCGGGGTGCTCTCAGCAGCCCTGAACAATGTTTCAGTCACAGCACTGACAGCGATGTCCTCCATACTGAGGAGGGCATTTGAGGGCATGCAGCTTGGGCGTAGACCACTGGCACAGAGCAGTATTACCCTGTCTGTTCTCCAGGTTTGTAGTGTAGGGTGGTAGGTTTATCATTCCAGCCTTGCCTGCAGTGGGCACTGTGGGGGTGGCAGGTGCCTTAGCCAAACCCTTGAAGACCAGGGGCGACAGATGCGAGCCATCCCTTGCAAAGGGGCGTGGCGTGCCAAGCATGTCATCCCAAGTATGAGGAATTTGGATCCCCTCAGACTGACACCGGTAACCAGGCACATTATCAAGGGTGACCACTTGGAGCCAGTATAGTGGCATCATACTTGATGAGGGTGGGATACTGCCCATGGTCAGGGACATGCTGGCCTGGGCTACACAATCTGAGAGGCCCTCTATGTCTCCTTTCATGTATCCCAGGGTGGTATGTCTCCGGTCGTTGACACCGGCATGAGCAATGACCGTGTCATACTTGTACATGCTGTGGAGTGACCTGAGTGCATGTGTTGTGTGGCAGATTCCAGCGCCCAACAGGCAGCCTACTGTGATCATTCCCTTGTTCAGTCTGGTGGGTGGGACGTCGGTGTGTCTGACAGTGGCGTCACCCATTACAAGTGTGTCTGGCATTGTGTGTGTTGCCTTTGGGGCTCTGACTGTTTAGCACACTGACGTTGATAACTATGTGTAGCATGTCCTATGTCTTGTGGAGGCAGTTGCTTGGGTGTCTGCTTCAGAGGGCTCGTTAGGTTCGTGACATGTTTTAACAGTGCCTCCAGGTATGTCTTAGTGTGTTCATGTGTTTGATTAGCATTTGCGATAGTTACATGTGACACTGGGTTTGTGGTGTGCATGGTGTCCTTCCCCTCCCGTTTGGTCTTGCCGGCCATGGTTTGAGAGAGCACAGCCCCCTGTCTGGCCATATAGTTGCATCTCTCACATGTATCATGTTTAGTGGGGGAGGTGCGGCTTGTCCGTGTCCATGAGGCACCTGTAACAGTGCCCATGACGCCCAGATTCACCATCTGAACAGGAGAGGTCGCTAGCAATTGACCCTTTGACATGCCAGAGAACGTGAATGCATTTGCTGTGTAACTGGGTCAGAAGGCACCTATAGGGAAGTGGGTACACAAAGGGATTCTAGGCCACTGTAGTACTCCATTTAATATACATGTACTTTACCTATGTAGGAATACTATGGGAGCAGGTGCAGAGCTTTTGTGATATAGAGAACAGACAGTCGAGATTGCAAGAAGAGAGGTTATACACGTAAACCTGCGGAGCACGGAGCCAGATATAGTGTGACGTTGCTTACACGGTACATGACGCACATGTCCACACATATACTGCACCTGACGCCTGTGGTCGGTGCCACAGGCTACGGTGGACAGAGACATCACATACTTGGCATGACACAGTACAGGTATGGTGACATTCTGCAGGTGTCGTACACAGTGTGCTGGCAACTGACCGCAGGTGTCACCTGTCAGCTGTGGTGCACAGTGTGCAGCAGTTGGATGCTGTACCGGTACAGGAATATGTCCGCAATCGCGGTGCGTACACCTCAATGGCACACACTCCATTGTGTGCAGATGGGGACACCTGTCTGTGTGGTCAGCACCCTCACAAGACAATGCACCCACGCGCCATGTCACAGGGGTGGTCTTGCACAGGTGGCCAGTAAGGCTCACAGGTATGGCATTGACAGGGCTGTACAATGCAGCACCAGTATGGGATGGTCACCCTGTGTGGTCAGTGTCCAGTCACAACACTATATCTGCATACACCCTCACAACAGGCAGCAGACATACACACATGTTGACACACTGACATGGTGGTGACCACACATGTCTACACGGAGGGATGACGTGTTGCGTGTACTGCACCATCCACATCCATGCACCCCACACTGAGGTATGTACAGATCTGTACCATGGTGTACAGTGATGTGTGGCACATGGCACATAGTCCCCCCGATCTGTGGCATACATGGGCACACATTCCTGCACACATGTTGGTGCTAGGAATGCCACACCCACTATATGGGATATGTGCAGGCGTGCAGCGGTATGTAGTGCATCCTGCGTACCACCACTGTATCTGGCAGCTGTGCCAATATTTGCACTTGGGAGGTGGTAGGGGTTAGAGTGGCCATGTGACATATGGTCTATGACGCATGGCCGATGGGTATGCATTATGGCAGCGCTGTCATGTAAAGGCGACATAGCTGACTGTATGCACATGGCAGGGTAGGATGGTGTGTGACACACCTGTGACCACCACCTGCACACATGCATGTGGACAGGTGGTTAAACACATGGTGTACACACATACTGCCATGCGTGCTGTTACTATGCCACCATATGACGGCCCCCATGATGGGTATGCATGTGGTAGGGGGTTGCAACTGTGTTATGGACACCGGACACCGCTCATGCACGGCTGCACCGTGCACAGTACATGTGTCACATGTATCCCCTGTTGCCATGTGTGTATGCATTGCTACATTGTGACATGTGTGTCAACATACATGGAACATGGACTGTGGTATGGTATCACAGCTGTCACAGGCAAACTGTACAAGGGTATGTGTCCCAGTGAACACTGCTACGCCCTGTAGGGGGTGCATACCACAAACATGTGTCCACCTTCCCTTCGTGTGTGTATTACCGCGTACACCTGTGTTATGCATGTGGTACATCACAGGCTTCATATGTGTCCTGTGTGCAGTCCATGCACACAGCCAGGAAATCACATATATGACATATCCTAACATTGTTTCTGTGTGGTACAGCTGCAGTCATGTGTCATATCTGTGTCAGGCCCATGGTATGTGTGGAGCATGCCTGTCCATGTATACCGGTATGGGTGGACTACATCACACCTGTGGGATCATTGATAGTACATGTGTACTCTGCACGACGGACGTACACCGCAACATAGACTTGAGGACATATGTCACATGCTGTTGCTGGACCGTGAGGCATACTGCTGCACCCATGACATGCTGCTGGTATGGCAGCTACAGTGTTCACTGCAGTGTGTACATGTTCAGCCTGCACCCGTGATGCCTGTGCTGTCATCTGTGCATGTACGTGTAACTGCATGTGTGTCCACCCTGTGCGTGTGTACGGGTTTACCTGGCCGTGACTTGCGCTGTGTGCACTCCGTCTGCATGCCAGATGGCGCGTAGCACATACTACGTGTGTGAGCATGGCCGGGTTGCTGTTGTGTGGGTGGACACACACGATGGTCCACATTCTGCCTTCCATGATCTCACCCCATGTGTATGCATGTCTGCACTGTGCAGATTCTAAGTGTCTGAGCATGCCCAGTGAGCAGCTGTGTAGATGGCCACACAGTACAGTGCACACCGCACCCGTCTGCGTTGATACCCCGTGTGCATGCCTGTTTCCCCTTCGCAACCGCCATGTCTGTGGCATGGCCGGGTTGCTGTTGTGTGGGTGGACACACACGACGGTCCACATCCTGCCTTCCATGATCTCACCCCATGTGTATGCATGTCTGCACTGTGCAGATTCTAAGTGTCTGAGCATGCCCAGTGAGCAGCTGTGTAGATGGACACACAGTACAGTGCACACCACGCCTGTCTGCGTTGATACCCCGTGTGCATGCCTGTTTCCCCTTCGCAACCGCCACGTCTGTGGCATGGCTGGGTTGCTGTTGTGTGTGTGGACACACACGACGGTCCACATCCTGCCTTCCATGATCTCACCCCATGTGTATGCATGTCTGCACTGTGCAGATTCTAAGTGTCTGAGCATGCCCAGTGAGCAGCTGTGTAGATGGACACACAGTACAGTGCACACCGCGCCCGTCTGCGTTGATACCCAGTGTGCATGCCTGTTTCCCCTTCGCAACCGCCACGTCTGTGGCATGGCCGGTTTGCTGTTGTGTGGGAGGACACACACGACGGTCCACATTCTGCCTTCCATGATCTCACCCCATGTGTATGCATGTCTGCACTGTGCAGATTCTAAGTGTCTGAGCATGCCCAGTGAGCAGCTGTGTAGATGGACACACAGTATAGTGCACACCGCACCCGTCTGCGTTGATACCCCGTGTGCATGCCTGTTTCCCCTTCGCAACTGCCACATCTGTGGCATGGCCGGGTTGCTGTTGTGTGGGTGGACACACACGACGGTCCACATCCTGCCTTCCATGATCTCACCCCATGTGTGTGCATGTCTGCACTGTGCAGATTCTAGGTGTCTGAGCATGCCCAGTGAGCAGCTGTGTAGATGGACACACAGTACAGTGCACACCGCGCCCGTCTGCGTTGATACCCCGTGAGCATGTCTGTCTCCCCTTCGCAACCGCTAGGTGTGAGGGCATGGCCAGTACACCATTCGAGGGTACACACTACAGTCGGCACCAATGTCTGCTACTAGGTGTGTAGCCATGGCCAATGACATCCTGCATAGCCATGGTGGCCATCCAGGTGAGCCATATGTGGTTGTTATGCCACAATGGCTGCCTACATCATGCACGCCGGATGCCCTCTCTTAGGGTATACTGTATGTGGTGCATCCCGTATCCATGTCGTGATGTACTGCTCCGTAGTTAGTTGGTATTCCCGACTGCAGCACTACCGTGTTACTGTACGCCCACCTTAGGATGGTAACATGCTGTGTGACTGCGCACTCTGTCTTCATTCCCTATCGGCTGCCTTGCCTCTGCAGATGATATCACCCACCTAGGGGTATGCCTCCTGACAGCGCTGTGCTCAGTAATCTCGGTAGCGCATTCTGTAAGTTTATCATGCTGTAGTGTGTTCATGTAGGTAGGCGTAGGTTCGACTCCCGGCCCTTCCCTGTGTATGTGTGTGTGTGTGTGTGTGTGTGTGTGTGTGTGTGTGTGTGTGTGTGTGTGTGTGTGTGTGTCTGTGTGTGTTTCCAGCTGCCTCTGCAGATGGACATGCTTTTAGACACTTCACAACACATGCCTTGGCTATTGTCAGCTATTCCCTTACGGATGATGTCACCCGCCTAGAAGTATGCCTCTGACAGCGCTGTGCTCAGTAATCTCGATAGTGCGTTCTGCAAGTCCATCATGCTGTAGTGTGTTCATGTAGGTAGGCGTAGGTTCGACTCCCGGCCCTTCCCCGTGTGTGTGTGTGTGTGTGTGTGTGTGTGTGTGTGTGTGTGTGTGTGTGTGTGTGTGTGTTTCCAGCTGCCTCTGCAGATGGACATGCTTTTAGATGCTTCGCAACACATGCCTTGGCTATTGCCAGTTATTCCCTTACGGATGATGTCACTCGCCTAGAAGTATGCCTCTGACAGCGCTGTGCTCAGTAATCTCGGTAGCGCGTTCTGTAAGTTCATCATGCTGTAGTGTGTTCATGTAGGTAGGCGTAGGTTCGACTCCCGCCCCTTCCCCGTGTGTGTGTGGGGTGTGTGTGTTCACAGCTGCCCCAGTAGAGTGTAGTTATTTTAGACGCTTGGCAACACATACCTTGGCTATCGGCGGCTATTCCTTTACGGATGTTGTCACCCACCTGGACGTGTGCCTCTGACGGTGCTGTGTTCAGTGGTCCACGTAGCGCATTCCATACCTGTGTCATACTGTTGTGCAGTTGGGTATGTGGGGGTGTGGTCAATCCCCATGCCTGCCAGCTGTGTCTGTGTGTCTATGCTCCCAGCCGCATGGGTTCATAGGGTATGGCTTTAGAGTTTCCGCAGAACACTTATTTCCTGCCGCCATCTCTGTGTTTGTGGATGGTGAGACACAGCTCGTGGACTGCCTGTGTGCCTGCTGTGGTTGGCGACCTCCGTAGCGTGTTCCCCACGTGCGCCCTGCTGTGGTGTGGTGGGGTGGTGCTGTGTACGTTACACTCACGGCCTTGCCACATGTGTCCGTCTGTATCTCTCTCATTGTATATATACATACCTATGTTGTGCCCATAGCGCTGCTCTTGCATGGACAGCTGTCTGTCCCATGTATCGCATATTTGCATGGCTGACACATAGAACTGTGGTACGATGCATATCCACTCATTGTCCATGCAACGTCCGTATTCCAGAACGCCCTAGAGACATCTGCTGGATATCGTGGCAGACAGCTATCCTTGCTGTACTGACACTGTACCGCATACGCCATAAACCTTGTGTATAATTGCCTGTTTATGGTGTGTGTATGTCTATCTGAGCTGTATGCATGGTAGTGTGTGTGTCCCGCTATAGCCGTCTGTGCAGGTGTCGCCACTATGGGTAATCCTTGTAGACCGCTGTTCCATGTGCACTTCAGCACATACCTGCAGACCGTATTACCTCCTCCTACGGCAGCGGCCTTAGATCGACCGCTGCCCTAGGCTATAGGGCTCCATGGCGCCCACCACCACAACACATGGTGCCCCCATCCTGGTGTACCTACATGACATACCTACTAGAAAGGTGGCCCTACTAGTGCGGCACCCTAGGCAGCCGCAGGATTGGCGTATGCCTACGGCCGGCTATGAGCACATCACAAGGCATACGTTTACGTTCAGTGTTTTACAAAGGCTAGGTTATAATACCTGAGGGGGGGACCTCATCAACTATGCTTTAGAATGCGGATTGAGATGGATTATTAGGTGGAGAGTTGACCACACACCAGAGCTGAATGATGAAACACTGATTAAGCCTCATTTGAGAAGCAGGTGGCTTAAACCCAAGTAACAGGAATGTAGTTTAGGTACAGATATACAGTTAACACACATTAGTCCACTCTTTCAGTTGTTTACCACTGTATTACATTGATATGATATACATATCTTCTATATATATTGTTAGATCTTTGATTGATGAGTATTAGGCATAGTACAATATCATATAATACATGTTTTAATAGGATGTTTTTGGAGATGTTGATATATGTGTGTGTAGTTAACATTGCGTCTGCGCTTTATATGCTGCGGTTAATTGTTCATTGTTTGCTGGGAAATTGACCAATGAAAGTGTAAGGAGGGATATTCAAAGCCTGGATGCTTTTATGTTATGTGTAAGTCTGACGGAGCCTACGGGTGAAAGCGCTTACTTGTCTATGAAGGAACCTTTGTATACCATTTGGGCACTGTCCTGGACAATTTCTATGTTGACTGTTTCATCTACCTATGTGTTGTTTGGATTGTGTGCCATAAGGTGCCAGCGGTTATTTTATGTTGATTATGTGTATTCCATGGTCAATTGACATTAATCCTATTAATTCATTGAAGGATGTTCTTTATAAGTGGGAACGCCATAGTTTAACCATCCTATGACCTTCCTAGTTGACGTTGTTGGTGTGCCATTAGTATGTGTTCCACAGGTCGCCCATTTGTTCCGCAGTATGGAAGCGAGTGATCCCCATTTTGTTGCTGGCAGATTGAGTGCTGTGTACGCCGGTATTCGCACGGTGGTCTGACTTTGTATGGGGAGTGTCTACTGTAGTCCCTATCTGTATTTCCTGTGTTATGCCTTACTGCAGCTGTGTAATTCCACCAGGTTTTCAGTTATGGGTGCCATCTTGGTCGTACGCTTGTCCATCCATGGGAATTGCCTACTGGACACTGGTATAGGGCTGTACACATTTCACACCTGTATTTAGCATTATCCGGTGGATGCTTTGCATTATTACTGGGGAGTAAGGCATGTGCTATACCCACATCCCTCCCACGGGGCGGGACAACGGATTATCTGCCAAACAACACCAAGCCCCATTTCTGCATACCCAGGATCCCATGGCTGCAACCCTCGACGGTACCCATTACACATCCTTCATGTGTGCGGGACTGGGATGGGGACGCACTTCTATGGACTCGACAATCTGGGGATTTCTGTTCATATGTCCTGCATTTCATGGACACTTGTCATCAACCTTAAACACGCTGGTGGTGCATATGTCTAGCTGTGCCGTAGTCACGGCTGTCACTTCTTCTGGGTCGATCGATCGCAGCTGGTAGATATTGCGTACGGATCAATTTTTGGGGTCCTACAATGGACACCAAAGTGCATATGTAAAGTGTAGAACTTCTTGGACTGTATCCATCTGGCCAGTGGTTTTGACTGCTGCTGTATGTTCCCCAATCGCGGATGTCTATTTGACTACCCATATTATGTAGTGCTACGAAAACCAGGTTTTTCTAAAATGAACCCAAATGGTGTAAATCCAATGATGCAAGTTAGCAACTGGTTTAAATAATCCTCAGAAGTCCCAATAGGAAATATTCGCCACTTTATTGTCAAAATAACACCACCAAAACATGTAGATCACGAGCGCTTCCACCCGGTCTTACCGGGCTTTTTCAAGTGTAATTATCTAAACCAATAACTCTAGCTTTTATAGCGCAAGTGCGTTCTGTTAATTGACTAATTGATTAAAATATCACCATATTATAAATAAATTAAATCCACTTCTACAAGCATTAAAGAGACAAATACATATTTAAAAATGCTCGACACAATTAATGCATTGTTAAAATGTATGTATAAAACTTATATGAATTCAAACAAAATTCATTCTTTATGTTAAAAGTTGTTTGTGAACCATTTGAACCAAATAAAACATCAGTACCATGGTAATATTTTAATCAATTAGTTCTATAAAAGCTAGAGTTATTGGTTTAGCTAATTACCGGGCTTTTCCAAGTGTAAGACCGGGCAAAAGCGCTTGTGATCTACTTGTTTTGGTGGTGTTATTTTGACAATAAAGTGGCAAATCTTTCCTATTGGGACCTCTGAGGATTATTTAAAGCAGTTGCTAACATGCATCTTTGGATTTACACCATTTGGGTTCATTTATGAAACACTTGGTTTTCGTAGCACTACATTGTGTTTGCTTGGTGCTCTCGTTTTAGGACCTGGTGGGTCCTTTTCCTAGTTTATTCTTGGTGAACTGTTCCTTTCTTCTTACCCATATTATGTATTACTTGGCCTATCTATATCCATGTTCCAGTAAGCGGAAATACAGCAAACCCTGAGTCCTGGTCATCTTCATAAAAGACATTCTTGAACATAAACCATGCCAAGACAGACGATGACAAAAACGATACACTCCACAGTCATAGGATACTGAGCTCTTTCACCCACTAACATGGGGCAACGTCGGAGTACGAGATACATTAGATAGTCGTCCCTTATATACTTCCTTCAGAGTCAGTTTAAAGTCAACTAATTAATAGACTTGCTCATAGTTCAGTGGACCGTGCTCCAAGTCTTGATGATAAAGTGACATGTAGAACTCAGAACTCAGTGTTGCATACATTACAGAATGGAAACAATGATACAACAACGATGTGTTAATATAAATACTATATTGGTCAATACCATCAGTATATTGAAACATAGTTGATAATTGTTGTGAGTAAACCTTAGAATGTAGTGTGTTGGTAATGCTTTTGTATATCAATGTGTATAATTGTTGCATTAAGATTACAAATCATGGAATAAATAAGTACAATTACATGCATATATTGTATAAATATGAATGTAAATAAGGGTCACAATGTTAAATATGAATATGACTGTATTATTACTATATCAATATTATATGGACTAAACTGTAGTTGTTTACATCTTGTTTTCAGGTGACAAATCTATGTCCATGCGTCATATATACGGGCCGTCGGACTGCTGTGTGTAGATATATACATGTGAACCCCTCGTTTCATACCTTGCTTTGTTACTGTCTGTGGATTACCTGTGTACACACATCAATTACCATGCCATACCTTTCCACTGTACAGGTTCGGGCATGGTGTACGGCTGGTTGGCCCTTGATGTTGCTGTGTGTTACATTGACCTGTGTCTATCTGGCAATTCGCTGGCGTGTCATGTGAGACTGTCTTGCTTCTATGGGACATGATCCCGTAATTGTGATGTGCTTCCACTGGCCATATATTTCTCTGTCGTCTGTGATCTGTGTGTAACCTGTCCTTTCAGGACACTTTCTATTGTTGTTCTTCTTTGGTTACATATATGAGTACTTTGGTATGTTGTGCTATTATTGTGTGTGGAGCATTTCTCCACGGGCCTCTGCTGACACTGGACATATATCCAGCTAGCCTAGCCCGGTCAACAAGTGTGAGCCCACTGAACACTTTTCGTACGGGGGCACCTTCTGACAAGTGGGTCGAGTTACTGATGCATAACCGTCGTCTATCCATACTACTAACGCACACGTTATTCTATCCACATTCTATGTTTGTCTTATCACATAGCGTTTGTTTCTCACTATTTCTAACGGTACTTTACATGGCATTGCCCGATTCCACACTTTCAGGGGCTGACAGTTTTGAGACATGTATGATTGATGTGGAGGACACGGCCTTAACATTCCCTGCTGTGAGCGGATCACACCCACGCACTTGCAATTCCTAATTGTGGGTTACGAGCAGGCGCACATGCATATCTGTATTCTGGTTACATATGTTTACTGTGTCTGTGTGGTTACGTGGCCTGTGTTAGTTGTGACTAGTTGTTATATGTTCCGGTAACATATCTCTGATCCGGTTGACGGATGTGTGCGGAATGCACTTTCACCTTTACACATGTAACAGTCTTTGCGGCATGGACGCATTACGTACACGTGCACATTTATATGTTCTATAGTCGTAATTCAAACGGGACTGCATTCACGTTTGCCGGTTACTGTGACCACTACACGTTAGCTGTTCGGTCACATTTACATGCATACCCATGGTACTTAGCTAAATTTACATATCCCCCCCCCCCCCCACTCACGTACGTCACAGGCATCCATTCTCCTGCTGGGAAAGGTGTGGTACTACATGTTAAACATTCCTCATTCCCTCCCGCTCATGGCCCAGGATGCATATGTCGTGTCCGCAAGGATATTCAGATCACAGGGGCTTATATCCCCTACGCATACAGGCCTTCGATTGTCAGGGTGTTCCTGTGGTGCTTTGGGTTTGGTCTTGTCCGCCTAGTGTACGGAACTGCCCTGACCGTGTACGAATGTCAGACGAGTCACATGGGCACGGTTTGTCCGTGTCTATGATACCATCTCCCCCCCCCACCATTATTCCTAACCGTGTGCGCTGATTGGCCGGTGTGCCCGTTGTAGATCTTGTTATAGTAATTGCACACGGTCTGGTCGAACGGACCTATTTCCATTACTAAACCTCGGTATTTATAACCTGTATCACTATATTACATGGGTTTAACATTGCGTGACGGCTTCCACCGAGCCACAGACATGTCCGTTGCTTAGTTTGGGGCAGTCCCGCTCTGCTACACACATTTGACATTGCGGAACAGGTTGTACAGCTCAGCAACGGGGACATCGGGCTCTCCGTCGCTGTTTAGTATTGAGTTGCTATGTAGACATTATTTCACATAGCGTGACAGTGTCGACATTGGTTACGGACATCTCGCGCAGTACGTCCGCACCGCCGCGGGGGCCATATGTCTGCTTTGGGCGGCGGACAGGCATTATGCTGTGCCATTATGTCTGGGAATATATGGTTTCTTTCCATAGATGATATAGCATACTAGCAATGACCCGCGTCTGGGTGTGGGTACTGTAGGGGTACTGTAGGTGTGGCCTTAGGTCAGGTGGTGCCCTAGGCAAAAGGACTCCATGGTGCCCCCACCACATCACCCGCTACCCCCATCCTGGTCTACCTACACCAAATAAAGGCCGGAAAGGTGCCCCTAGCAGAGCGTCGCCCTAGGCAGCTGCCTACTTGGCCTATGCCTAAGGCCGGCTATGTGTGTGGTCTCTCGGGCGTCGGCCTCGGGAACACACCACGTCTGCCGTGGGTATGTCTAGCATCACCCACATCCAGGCGTGGTTTATTGCTATGATGTTCCATGTGTACGGACACATGTGTTTGGACAACATACATTAGCTTCTGCTATTGGCATACAATGCTGTGGGTGGTGCCGGTTACCATACATATGGCTTTCTCAGAAGCCGACTTCACACTTTTAAACACTAGTGTGGTCTCCTTTAAGGCCCCTGAGCCAGTGGTAAACATTCCTCAAGCCACTGAATCACTTACATATGCCTTCTACCAGCACCTACAGGACTGCATGGATCAGGCAATCCCTTACACAACTGTGACTCTTTGTACCAAAGCCAAGCATCCAGTCTGGTGTACCCCAGCCATACACAAGCTCTACAACGACAGGAGGTAGCTACTACAAGACAGAGCAGACTCCTTGTAAGGTATGACACCCTTGCTCATTATATGTGAAGAACTACAAGCTCTCATGACATCATCCAGGGCAAATCCAACAGATATATCACCAAGGACTCAACAGACAATCATACGGCCTTCTTTAGCTATGTTGGACACCTGGGAGGACACTCCCAGATATGCTCGGACTGGGTTCAGAATGATGTGAAGTTTACTGAACCTACACACATTGCCAACATACTGGTTGACAGGTTCGGTGCAAACATCCCCCCCCCCCACATGGAGAGATATCTGTACCAGAGGATTGTGGCCCCGAAACATCTGTAACGCACAGGTGGGAAATGCTCTCTCCAAGGCAGTAAACACAGCATCCATGGGACTAGATGGTGTCCCGGCTGTGTACTTCACGGCCTCAATGAGGAATTAGACCCACAGTTAGGACAGCTGTTTAATCTTAGCCTCACCTCAGGTAACGTACCCATGTTGTGGCGCAAGGCGACTGTAGTCCCACTTCACAGGGGTGGTGCCTACACTGACCCTGGTAATTACCGTCCCATTAGCTTGACAAGCCTTATCTGCAAAGCCATGGAGAAGGATCATAATGGAACTCATAGATGAAGACATAGGGGACTTGCCTACTTTGCATCACACCCAGTTTGGCTTGGTCAAAGGCAGATCATGTGTTTTAAACTTGGTTGACTTTTTAGGGACAGTCATCGAGGCCATTGATGAGGGTCAGGCAGTCCATACAGCCTACCTTGACCTGTCAAAGACCTTCAACACAATACCCCCCTCAGGTATCATTGATAAACCCATCGGCTTGGATGTGAACCCATACATCGCAGGATGGGTTGCAAACTGGCTAGGTGACAGAACCCACACGGTCATAGTTGCTGGCACCATGTCAGACTCATAGCCGGTCACAGGCAGTGTCCCATGGGGCTCAGTCCTGGGTCCACTCTTTTTCAGCATCTACATTTCCAAAGTACAAGCAAACACAGGGGGGGTTATGGCTGTCAATGTTTGTAGATGACTGCGAACTGGGTGCCATAGTGGGACGCACATCTGACACAGATATCCTTCAGAAGGGCCTCACAGATATGGATATCTGGTGCCAGGGACATGGCCTACAGCTAAATGCCAGGAAATGCATAGTCATACCCTTCGGGAAGAACAAGGTTACCCCTTGCTGCCATATAGGTGGCAATCCACTGAGCACAGAGGGAGTTACCAGGGATCTGGTGACCCAGGTTGTCAGTAACCGTTCGTTCGACACACACGTTGCTAACGTAGTTAGGCAGACCTTCTACATTGCCCACCTGATCATGCAGGGATTCACATCTAGATCTGGGGAGGTCATCGTCTCCTTGTACTCATCACTCATTAGACCTATGATTGAGTACAATGCCCCATTTGGATGGTATCTGACCCGACACCTGCAGCAGCTGGGAAGGCCCCATACGTTCATAGTCAAACAGATGCAGGGTCTCAGGAATATGTGTTATGCTGCCCAACTGAAAGGACTCCTGCTCCATTCAGTCACATACCACTTGCTCAGTGGTGACCTGTGCCTGACATACAAGGCCATGTCGACCCATATTTGATGACTATGCTTCACCTAATGAATCTACATCCCTCAGAACCACAGGGGCAGGTGACGTGAACCTTGACACGGTCATTAATAAACTGTGCTGGAGGGACAGATTCATCGCCCAGACACTCACTATGCTGTGGAACAACATCCCAGTACATGTGAGGCAGAGCACCTTGCTGGTCTTGTTCGAGGGGGATCTTGACCAATGGATGGGAGATTGCAGATGTACCCCAGGGATTACTTCAATGTCACTGCTTGACAGAGGTACAGCAATATAATAGGCATTGTTTTCTTCGAACTGGAGGGGTGGCAAAGGCAACATAACTATGGGCTAGGGTTGTAGCTGCCCTTGGGCGGATAGTCTACTATGTACCTATGGACCTATGAACCTATGTTCATAGTTTGTCCCATTCACACTTGTCTATCCCCTGTCCTCATTCGTATGTGTATATTTCTGTGGCACATGATTGAACTATGTATTACCTGCAGGTATGCTGTGTACAGTGCACATACGTCACGGTTGATTACATTGTGTCTGTGTACCTACCTCTGTGATACTGAGGACTACCACACATCCTTCACAGCATTACATGCATATGTCCATACTATTATTCGTTGGCCTGTGGGGGGTTGTCAGGGCAACGGTTACACGTGTTCCTGTTTGTGCACGCATCATGGTGGTCTTTGACCAGCCTCCGTTGCTATCATGAGATGGACGGTGGTGTTGGTGTGTGTTTGGGTTGTGTTTCCACTGCCGGTACATCTGTGGGGGGTGGGGTTGGCACATGTTCCTCTTTGCAGGGAGCCCCATCCTGGACATTTGTGTCATGCGTCAACACTTGGCACGTGCCATATGTCCTGTGATATTCCCACAGTCATGTATGCCTTCCTGCATTACTACTGCGTGTTACTGGCAGTTTGTATCTGGTACGCATGGCTATTATGTTGGATAGCTTAGCCTATTCCCATGCTATGACATACCCATTCATCCAGGCATATACATGTTATTCCTTCCTTTGCGTTGGCCGTAGGTGTTTGGCCATCCGGCAATGCTATTCTCAACGTATGATGTCCCACCTTCACCTTCTGTGCATGTGACACCCTGTTGGGGCGTCCTGCTTGGTGGGCAGATGTTCCGCCATATGTGTTGTGTTTGACATGTCTGCATAGCTAGTCATCAGTACGGTGGCTGAACATACTGCCTTGTCCAGATGTGTACAGTTATGGACACCATGGCATGTGAACGCCTATGGGGTTTCGACAGGTCCATACCACATGCGGGATGTACACATTCTGCCGACACATTCACATGCAGCCATTTGGATATCAGTACCTGAGGTGGGATGTTGACATGTGGGGTACATATTTGCCCGCGTGACACACTGCCTAGGACAATACTTCATACTACATTTGAGGTATACCATTGTGTGTAGGTGTGCAGCTGCGCAAGGCTGCTAGCTGGGTTGGGTGCACGGTCGTACATGGGTGCGGGTTACGTGCTATGACGGGGCTGTTGTGTATTACATTTGCATGCATGGGTTCTGCTTCTGGATATTACGCTTCGGCATACGCCGTCCTATGTGTATGCGACGGGCACGTTGCTGGGTGTAGTACATGTTGCTATGCACATGTTTGTCTGTGTTTAGGATGTCTGGTTTCCTTCTGGTTGTTATATCGACACGGCTGCCCGGCTGTGTACTCTCACTACTGCTGGTGACCATGCCCATGGGGCTACTTGTGTGTAGGTGCGGCGCGCTGACATGCTGCGGTACACCTTCACTGGGTATGCCCACTGACACTGCATTGCGTGACGGACACGGTATTACGCGTATCCTTTGTTCCTTGCACGGGTACAATTTGGACTTCGTGGGTTAATGTTTGGTTCTCCGTTTTGTGTGAACGGGTACTATGTTGCATACTCTGCGTACGTTTCATTATCCACGGACCCTGGCTGGTGCAGTTACTATTGCAGGCGGCCTGTGACAGTCAGCACTTTAGGTTGCTCATCGCCTGCCGGCTTGGCCACGCCTCACGGGCATCCTACTTGGTCGCGCGTGCCCTCTGCACGTCTGTGGTTGCGGCGCACTCATTACTATGCATGTGGCGCTGCTACGCCGATTATACACTGCACTGCCGGCGCAAGCCTTACACCAGCCTTGCGCCGAGCTTCATGAATCCCGGGGGTGGTCTTAATCATGT
Organism: Protopterus annectens; assembly: GCF_019279795.1. Classification (NCBI taxonomy): domain Eukaryota; kingdom Metazoa; phylum Chordata; order Ceratodontiformes; family Protopteridae; genus Protopterus; species Protopterus annectens. Next base: position 210,454,860 of record NC_056732.1, on the reverse strand, counting down.
AAGACTAACCATTAGCAGATGACTGCTAATGAGCATGAGTTAAGAAATGACCAAAATAGTCCTGTCCAGTGACAGAAACAGAGACAGTACAAATGTGAAGTAGCACATAGATAATGACAAATGACATATTTTTATCCGTGAAAACTCTCCCTGCACCCCTAAATAGAGGACTCTTTTTGTCACTCCTTCCAACTAGCATATTCTCAGTCTGAAGTCATTTGATCTTAGATATGGGTGCAATTATTTGCTTTATATGAATTCACAGTTTACAACAAATTGTGAACAAACAAAGCAATATTCACAGCTATATTATTGTCAGCCACAGTATCTCAACTATCCAACCAACAAATATTGCTATCTGTAAACTGATGTTTTGGACTGAATGTTTCATAATGTTTATGCAGTGTACGCCATTTTTATTTGTAAAATCATGTTTATGAATTTGTTCATTTCTAAATGTACTTTTGGAGACTTTCTCCCCTAGGCTGTTCTCTTAGGCCATATGACCCTAAAAAAATGTATTAGTATGAGTATGGTGGTATAGCTATCCCCATGTGGGAATAAAGGGAGAGAGTTCACTCAATAAGAAGCTGACAAACCAGATAACTGAGCACAAATCACAAATCACTGAACTGCTACAAGGATAGAAATGGCAAATGTATGCCTTGCAAGTTTTCGAGCTCCACTGCTCCCCATATGTGGGGGCAAGCCTTACACTCCCCAAACACTGATATTATTTTTATATATATATATCATAGGAAGTTACTAGGCTATTGGCCCTGAGGCCCTTATAAGCCTAGCCAAGAGTTTAGCCTATTTTTAGACAAGTCAGCACCTAAAGCCCCTGTCCTGCAGGGACACAGGTGGAATACCAGGGATGTATTTTCTGTTTCTCAGCCAGATATCCAAGTTGTGGTTAAATATGGGTAATGAGGTACTCTGTTTGATGCGGAGATGAAGTCTATTCCACAGATGAGGAGTGTGTGTGACACAAATCTGTCCCACCAACAAGTCCTGTTGATGTCACAGACCAGTTTGAGGTCGCCCGTGTGGGTTACTCGAGTGGAGCTTGACTTGTAAATATACATCAATTCCATCAAGGCAGGGTCTGAGATTGCTTCGGATGCCAGACAGAGGTCACCTCTGAGGAGTCTGTATGAAACTGAGTAGAGAGACAGGGCTTTTAGCCAATCTGTGTAGGGTAGATGTCTGAGGCCCTGGATTCTCCTGGTGAGGAACATCTCTGGTCTCTCCAGCTGCTGCATGTGCTTCGAGAAGTACATGTCGAAGTGGGATTGTACTCAATAATTGGCCTTATAAGAGAATAATACAGGGATGTTATGACATCTTTGTCCCTGGATGAGATACCCTTACTTATGAGTTGGGCCATGTAGAAAGCTTTCCTTACAATGGAAGCAACATGCTGGTCAAAAGTCAGGTTGCTATCAACATGGGTGCCCAAATCCCTCACTATTGATTGCATGCTTAGGACATTGTTATTAATGTGATAATATGTGGGGACATCACTCTCCCCAAATGGGATGATGATGCATTTTTTGGCATTCAGCTTGAGGCCATGTTTCTGGCACCAGTCATTTGGTTGGGTGAGACTCTCTTGGAGGATGCTCACATCACTTATGGAATTGATGACCACATCCAGCTTGCAGTCATCTGCAGTCTTGGTCAGACATAGCCCACTGGTTTTGGCCTGCATCTCAGAGAAGTATATCACAAATAACAGAAGACCCCAAGACGGATCCCCTGGGGTTCACCACTCATTATGGGTCTGCTGCTTGAGGTGGCTTCCCCTATTATGATTAGGTGGGTTCTATCAGTGAGCCAGTTTGTTACCCATCTGGTAATATATGGATTGATGCCTAGTTGAGAGAGTTTGTCCATTATGCCTGAGTGGGAAATTGTGTTGAAGCCAATGGCCACATCATGGTAGGTGGTGTGCGCTGTCTTCCCCTCGTCCATGGCTTTGGTGACTGTCTCAAAGACGTCGACCAGATTTAACAGACATGACATCCCCTTGACAAAGCCAAACTCTGTGGGGTCAAGTGTTTGGAGGTTGCCAATGTCCCTGTTAATGAGGTCCATCATAAGCCATTTCATGGCCTTGCAGATCAGGCTAGTTAGGCTGATGGGTCTATAAATTCCCAGATCAGTGGACTCTCCACCTTTGTGTAAAGGGATGACAGTGGCTGTCCTCCACTTGGCTGGGACAAAGCCAGTACTCAGGCTTTGGTTAGACAGGGTGCCTAATGGTGCTACAAGTCCATGCCTGAATTCATGTAGGATGCAGCCGGGGATGTTATCTGGTCCCATGGAGGCTGTATTTTTTGTCTTTGAGAGGACAGTGATGACCTGTTCCCTAGAGATAAGGAGAAGGGGGTCAGGTACTGGGGTGTCCTGATATACTGATGGGGGGACAGAGAGGTGACATTTTCTCTGAATCTGTCAGACAGTAGGTTGGCTATAACTACAGCATTTGTGCATGTGGTATCCTTGACCACCAGTTCTGAACAGATCTGGGTGCTTCCTTTAGATTGCAGCCATATAAGGCCTTATGATTGTCTCTAGCAGATGTGGCCAATCTGGACATGAAGTTGGCTTTAGAGGGTTTTACTAGTGCTCTTATTTGCTTGTTCAGTCTTAGGAAAGATTGCTTCCAGTTGGGCACCTGTTCTTTCTTGGTCCTGGACAGCAATTTGTTTTCTTTTGTTATGTAGTTTATTTATTGCAGATGTCCACCAGACAGGTTTACTCTTCCTTGTGGAGGATAATTTCATCCTGTCGGGAATTCCTGATTCCATGCATCTATATAAATGCTCATATAGTACCTTGGTGTAGTTTTGGATAGTGGTGCCAGTTCCTACAGAGGGGGAGGGGGCTGTGAAGCTGTTTATACCATATCTCTCTCTCTCTATATATATATACATATATATATATATATATATATATATATATATATATATATATATATAGAGAGAGAGATATGGTATAAACAGCTTCACAGCCCCCTCCCCCTCTGTAGAAACTGGCACCAATCTACCCACAGCTGTGTTAGTATGAAAAATATTTACTATATATTTTTCTGTCTGATTAGCACAACTGCAGCATTAGATGGGACAAATATGTAAGATCAGTATTACTAGTTGACTGGACATGTTTCAATACTAAAGAGAAGTTGTTTCTTTTACCTGTAAGATGTGAGTGAAATACGTACATCTGAGCAGCATGTATTCTTTGTATTTGTACATTAGTCTCAGACATCACTACTGCCTCTTTGAACAGGCACCAGTTTGGCTCCCGAAATAGCTTTTCATGTTAACCCTCTATCTGTCAGATTGCATGTGATGATGTCTGTTGGTTCAGGTCCCTCTCTCAATTATATATACTAAGAGGTTTGTTAAATTAACAAATTTGTGTTTTGTCCAGGAAGTATATTTTGTTTAACTGTATCAGTCTCAGCATGGTATTTCAGTTTTTCATTGCATCTTTACTTCTCTTACCCCTGACCCTTTGTCACTTTCCTCCCTCTTAAATGTATTTATTCTATTTATTATTTTATTTCTTTCCACTCTGTAAACTGATTTATGCAGCAACACAATGGCCTGTGCCTGTCCTACAGACAAGGCCTGTCAGGCTCCCACAGGTGACAGCAGCAGCAGCACCACAACGTCCTCCAAAAGCATAGTGCAAATCTGGGTCCCAGCATTTCACACCTGCCACACCCCTGACCTAACTGCACCATCTGCTTTAAGTAGTCCTGCACTGGATGCTGGTGCAGTTGTACCTGTTGTTAGCAATGTGACACCTTTTAAACCATGGACAACTTTCAGATATTTTTGGGGTTATTGTAGACAGGCAGTTGGATTCCCAAACTGGCCATGTTGAGAACCTTCTCTGGCAATTCATTTACTCAAGTGCCTGCCTATCACTGGCTCCACCATCTGAGCCAGGATCTAAAGTGATACTACCTAGGGTGGCAGATAATTGCTTACTGGGTCTCAGCTGAAAGAGACTACAACTGTAGACACCCCATCCTTTCCCCCAACCAGGTGTTCCCCTCCCTTTATGTCCATGCCTAATAATGTTGATAGTTCAATCTGTTTCTTTGTGGCCTCCCTCACTATTGCATTCCCTCATGCTTAATTTATTTCCACACACCCTGTGAGTCATAACTGTCTTCTCTTTCTGTCTCCAATAACCCTTTTACCTACTTCTTACTTCCTTTCTCAACTTGGAAATATAAAATGGCCACCTGTCCTAAGAACAAAGTATTTCCCTCCTTCTGTGCCACCATCCTGCTCATTCCTTATTTGCTCACCTTCTCTTCTACCCTCTGCTTGTTTCCTCTTTTCATCTATTTCCTATACTCCCATTCTCAACCTTTCCTCTGGTCCAAAAATAAATGCACCATACACATGCCGATATATGGCTTCTAAATGACTTATCTTTTTGAGGTTATATACTGTATAGCAGGTTATGAAGGCACCACTGATGCTCATATACAACCAATGAAGAATGTCACTGCTCATTGTATAGCAACGATTGCATCAAATCACTGTTGCCTACTAAGTATACAGGCTTTGTCTATTATCAGCAACACAAATGAGCAGAGTATGACTCTGCACAGCAATGTGAAAATATGAAACAGGATAAAACGTATGCCTTTATTCTGTCTGCTTCCATCACGCAGCTTGTAAATGAAGTAATTTGAGGCGTGTTAGTGAACAGAGTGGGGGAGGGGTTCAAATCTGAATGTTCTGCTTCTATATGCTTCACTGACATCTTCTGTGCAACTGTTCATCATCATCATCACCATCATCATGACTGTTGTTATAGCACAACTTGTAATTTGAATGATTAGTCAAATGTCAGTGAACAGAGTGCAGGGATTGAGTCATTTTGCAGCTGCATGTTTTTTCTGCTTCCATTCTGCATTCTGCAAATGTATAATAATCACCTATTATATGATTGACTGACACCTTTAATATGACTACTGCCAATGTTCAGCATGTAAATAAATTGCCTGGTAAAATGTCATTAAAAAGAGTAGAAAGCTTACATTCCTCAATGGTTGCATGTTATTTTCTGACTTTTCTGCTGCTATTCTGCAAATATGTAACAGTCACCTTCTATGCATATCACTGAAACTTTTGGTATGACTCCTGCAATGGCTTAGCTTGTAAATTAAGTGATTGTAGGCTGTCAGTGAACAGAGTGGAGGATTCAAATCCTCTCAGGATTGTATGGGTACTTTGTGCCTTTTTCCTGACATTTGAAGGAAAGTGCAGACACACCGAGCAGACTCTGATGATGTCTTAACTGTTTTTATTGATAAAGCTTATTACTCTTTAGTGTCCACATACCCTATCTGTAGGTCATGTTTTTACATTTACTTACTTGAGAGTAAGATCTGTTTGTATGTCTCAAATCCCCTTTTCCATTGTCTTCTACATTCTTGAGTGTGTCACCACATTGCTTTATACAGTCATTTGTATATTAGGTTTTATGTTCCATGGCCCTACTACATCCTGTACCCGACTACATTCAGTATACTTCCCTTACTACCTTCCACTCTGTATATATGCATTCCTGGTGTACAAACATAGGTCAGCACACAAGCATTACCAACTCTCTGTGTATGATTTTGTGCTGATTATCCCCAAGGCTCATGCTCATTACATCTTTACTACAGCTACACATAATTCACTGTGGTCAGAAGCTTTTCCTACATGATCTTCCTGAAGGACCCTACTGTGGCCATGAGAAGGTACTCGCCATGTTCACTTGCCTGGCTGGAAACATTCTTAATGAGCCTTATGGCTCATCGCGCAAGCATAGCTGACAGTGACGGTTTGGCTGCAATTGCAAAACCAATGTTTCTGAATATCTGGGATGGGCTTGAGATTATTTTGTTTATTTATCTATCTGTAAGCAGAATGAAAGAGATTCAAAAAGTAGAAATGAAATACAACAGCATATTATTATACAGAAAGATCCACTGTGATTTTGAAAGGTTTTGTGAGACTTTTAATGCAAATATGAGATAGTAAACTGAATGCATTGAAACGTGAGAAGTTTAAACAAGAAGCTATTGACCAAGTTAATATTTTAGATACAGGCATGACAATAACATATTAAATGACAGGTAATAAAAGTTTAGCATATAGGTTTCTGAGTTTAAGTAGCTTGAAGGGTGAAGACTATGACTGAAAACAGATTTTAGAGGCTGACTTTTAATATCCTTGATTTGTCTTGGGAATGTCTTAGTGCTGCTTTTGAGGGTGGACTGACTACAGCACCAACCACAACAGCTGTACCTCATATTCTGTGTTACTTCAAACAAGTTCTGAGGTCACCTCATCAAATAAATCTTCATCCAGTAAAAACAATAAATTATTTGGGGCTATTACACAACAGCAAAATAAACACGTAGTGGACATATGTGATAAATGTGGAAATCAGTGGCGAAATTGATGATATATTCACTTGCAGATAAACAATAGCAAAGGTTTCATCACAAACAACTGCTTGTGAGGTATTTGTCTTCTATGAGAGTGAGTTTAGTGCATGCTTCTTCATTAAAGCAATGGGTAAGAATTATTTGCAACATCTAATATTAATATTGTGAAATAATCCTAGATTTAAACAAGTCTGCCAGACAGATGACTTTAAAGCTGTTTGCCTGTGGAAAAAATAACAATATTAGAAGTCAGCTCAGAGTCTCATCCAGTTTGATGTCTGTTATTTGACTGTCTCTTTGTTAATTACAGCAAGTGAGAATAAACTAAGAAACAGGAATATTTATAAATATAAATACCATGAACTTTAAGCCCTTGTGAGTGCCACATTTGTATGGATTTTGTGTAAAAGGCTGATGATAACATTAGCCAGTCTGACAAGGATACAATTGCAATGGTCATGGACAAAGTGATTTACAACAGTGCTTTGTATGATATATTGCTGCCAAGTGATGCTTATACTGAAGTGTCATAGTTCTATCGATGATAATAATTACAATAATGTTAATGATTATTGGTGACTGTTTTAGGGTATTTGAATAAGCAATTATAAGATTATTTTAATAACAAAACTTGCAGCGTATCCTTTCTTCTTCAATTTTCCCTAAAGTATGAAAAAAAAATATATATATACCCCGTTGTTTCAGTTAAGAGAAACTTCTATAAAGCAGTAACTAATATCTTAAATTGCGTCTTTAGATTTTGGTAGCAAAAGATAATGGCATTATTACAGACATAAAAAAGGTTGTACAGAGAGGGTTTATGTCAGAACTGAAGAAGTGGACTTGCTAATTACTTTGCATATTGATGCAATTTGAAGTAATATAACATTACAAGATGATTACGAATGTGTACAATAGCTGTTGAATATGCTTGTTTTCTAAACAGTTACAACAAAATGTGGATTTGAGTTACAATATAATATTTTCTGGTATAACAGCCAGTATTTTAACAAAAACTAGGAACTGCCATGTGGTCAGCTATCCCCTGAACTTATACTTTTAGTTTTCTGGCATTTAAGTAACACACATTTTAAACTATCCAGTTTTTAAACATAAGTTGTATTTTTCCACCACAATATAGACTGCGTTTTGTCTGGAATGAGGTGTTACAAACTGTTTTATTCTTTAAATGTTATGAGCCACTATCCTTTTTAGCAGAAGTGTGACTTAACTGATATGAATTTTTTTGGAAGTCGTGATCTTCAAAAGAGAGGCAAGTTTCAGGTTCAAGCCAGGCTATTCACAAAAGAGGAAAGAGCTAATAATTTACTGCATTTCAGCAGTAGCCACCAGTATGATATAAAACATAATATACAAAATGTCAGTTTCTAAGATGTATTTGTAATAAATGCAATGAGTATATTATACAATGGAGCATAAATAAAACCAAATAGTGATTTGTGAAACACCGCCATGATGCCAGACATTAAGAAAAACAAGTATAGGTTGAGTTAGTAGACTGTTATCTTGGAAAGGCAACTCTGTGCATGAAAGGGTTAAATTGTTTGGTTAGAAGACAGTAATAGAAATAACACTGGAAATGTCAAGACAAGTCAGGTATAAGTGCATTGTGTTACTTTGTTTAACAATGTTAGTTGCGTTATTGAAACAGTGAACGTGATTTGGCCATTGTTACTAAGCAAAAAAGAAGGTGGATGAGGCTGTAGACAGTAAATCCTACGCTCTGACACCCTAAATGCCATAGATACAGCAATTCCAACTCTATTAATGTTTCAAATCAATGAAAACTATGCAACTATAGTGCAGAAGCATAAAACAAAACAGCACAGTAAAGTATAAAAATATACTCTAGGACACCACTCGATTACTTCACTTTCATTCTAAGTTAACATCACTTCAGAATAAAATGTAACTGATAAAAACACATCTTTAGATTTATTTCTTAACCCTGTTAATGTTACTCATGCATTTTCTTTACTAAGAAGCAAAGGGTCATTAGTATTCAAAAATGCGCTCGCTGATTTGACAGCCCAATCAGCATGGCCATTGTAAATCAACTTTTACTAAAAGAAGGAAGTCCAGCTGCTGAAGTATTGTTGAGTGCCCAGACTTTCTATTGAGATGTGCTCAATAACTCCATCCATAACCTATTTTATAAGGACAGGGAAAAATATGAGGAAAAAATCAGGGATATTCAGCAAAATGCTGGACAGTTGAAAAGTATAGTAATGTCTTTTAGCTTTTCTCAGTTAGGGGTTGCCACAGCAGAACTCCGGTCCGCTAATGATTGGCAGTGGATTTTTTATGGTGCCAAGTTGCCAGCCCGATGCCCAACCTTCAAAGAAGGCACACCCATTCATGCACGCACCTAACTGCATGTCTTTAATGTCACTCGACTGTGGGGAGGACATGCAAACTCCACACAGAAAGCGCTCCAACCGAGAATCAAATGGGAGAACCTCTTGCTGTGAGGTGACAGCGCTACTGCTGCACCACCACAGCACGTACAGTTGAGAAGTATGCTTACTAGTAATAGGATTGATCATCCTGCCAAAAACTATACCGCTCAACTGTCAGAGTTTTGTAGAATGTCTCTGACTGCCTTTATATTTTTGCCCTGTCCCTCCTAAAATGCTTGTTCTTCTGGTCAATCATTAAAGATTTTTGTTAGTAATGCCAGACATTAGGATTTCATTCTTCCTACTCATCAGATAATGCACATTGATGCCAAAATATATTGTTCTATTAATTATGAGTTGCATAAATATCTAAAAATTAGCTGTGTTTCTACCACATCATTATTTTTGTCTTTCTCCAGAATTCTTCAAAGCGCTGAGACATACGTCAACAATATTAACAAAAATAAATAGATAAACAATGACTGAGAAAAACAGGAAGGGAGGAAGGGAGAGAAAAATGCTGTCTCATCTGTCACCACTCTTGCACTGTACTAATGCACTGTAGAAACGTGTGGACTTAGGTGACAAACACCTGCACAGTATATCAGTAGAGAACTGAGGAGGCATCAAGCAATGACATTATTTAAGGAAGGAAAGCTGTTTCTTTCTTAAATAATGTCATTGTATAATAGAAATAATCTATTCCTGTGTGGGGGTATCACTGGATTTCCCCATAGCTGGCTTTGTTTAATTCCTTAAGCTTTGGCTTCATGATCAACAAATGCTAATTAAGGCTAATGAAATCCTGAGACAGCCACATTGTTGCTAAAATAATTTAAAGGATGAGGTAGTTGTCTGTCTAAAGGGATTGTGTAGTTCAGGCATGCTGTGTGAACTTGTGTGTGTGTGTGTGTGTGCGTGTTTCATCATAGGCAATCTTCCATACCATATCCTTGCAAGCTGTAAGTCCAGAGATAGAGTATGTATACCGTGCAACCTTGAAAAATAACTAATAACCGTAACCGAAGGTTCACATCATCCAGGCATAGCCAAGGGTCGTGTAGTCTCCCTAAATGAACCAAACAACAAAAACTCATTGGAACCAGGAATTGCTTACTGCATACGCATTTATTCACAAACAAATAAATGAATAAAAGCTAATGCAAAATCTTTTGCCTAGCCAGGCTTCTTCAGGAATAATGAATGAATGAACTTACAAACAAGCATTATCATTATCATTAGAGTAAAATAGCACACTCAACGGAGTAACTGCCTCACACCAGCAATATAAAATGAATATAAAACAGATAAAAATCCTTTGGTGGAGGCAACCATGCGTCAATAGTAAAAGTTCAAAAACGAACAATGCTTCTTCCGTAAAAAAACAATTTAATAGTGTGCACAGGTAAGCGCTTTCACAACAGCTTCATCAGACCAAAAACACACAGTAGCTGACATGCCCTTTATAAACCCCAAGCAATTATGACATAAACACATTATTAACACTTTGTTTATCTGAATATAAAATATATACATAAACATATTCAAAATAAAACTAAAATGTCTACTTTCCTGCAGTTCTATATTATAAGCCTAAATGCAGTCCAATGTATTAAAGCACATATATTATAAACGTGCGTATCTAAATTGGCACATTACATAAAAACATAAAAAATATTGCATATAAAAAAACTATGACACAGTATGTTTAGAAAACCCTAACTATAGATTAACTTTATTTATGTGATTTCAAAACTGGTTTAAGGGAAGCCCTCTCATTGAGTCCATGACCCCTATCTGCTCTAAATTTTAAAATCCAGGTCATTTCCCTTCTTTCAGTGCTATTCCTGATGTCACCCTGCCTGATAATAGGCAAGACAGCATCTATGGCCATGAAGCTAAATGTATGTTGTTCACCTAACGTCATAACATGTTTAGATAGAGCGTTATTAATATATTTCACTTTGATGGCATATAGATGTTTTCTTATTCTAGTGCGAAATGTCCTATTGGTTTTACCTATGTAAAATGATGAACATAAGTTACATTCAGCTAAGTAGACAATATGTGCTGTATTACAACTGGCGTCTATCTTAAATCTATAAGACTGCCCTGTATCTGGATGGATAAAGTAACCTCAAGTGTTAACATAACTACAATAATTGCAGTGTCCACACGGGCTAGATTTTGAGTTATAACTTGAAGTATTTCTAGTATATTATGACAAAGTAAACTTTTAAGATTAGGTTTATTTTTGTATCTAAAAGATGGTTTATTACCAACTATCTCCCGTAAATCATCATTAGTAGTGAGTATCTTCTAATGATTATTAATTATGTCAAAAATGACTTTATTGTCATTCGTATAAAACATTGGTATCTTAATACCTTTGGAATCTTGTCTTATAACTCTGTCATGCTCTGCTCTAATGGAAAGGTAAGGTGCAGCCCTATCTTCCCTCCTTCTACTACTACAATCTACATGTATGCTATACAATTGGCGGAAGAAAATTCCCTTGTAAAAAAATGGACCATCTACCAACCATCTCGTGGCAGTACTTAGGTCTAGCAAGTTTTGCTGTGTACTAGAGATAAGCACATCAGTATCATTACAACTGTCACTCAGATTTACTGATAAATACTCCATATTTAGTGGGGAAATCATTCATATTTATGTCTTGCAATTTCATTATATTTAAGGTGAAATATTTAGTTTCTTTCCTACGAACCCTACCTACTTGCTGTAGTAGGGCTTTACGGGCAGGTAAACTTGGAGTTACACTACTAGATGTAGCGGCCAATACATCATCCACTATTACACAGGGATTGTCACTAGAAACTTTAGATTTCATTCTCAGTTCAGAACACATTCTGTAGTGTTCTACCTCAGCAGGATCCCCTGCATGTATATGACAAACAGACTTTAGTAACTTTTCTCTCTCAGGCACACTAATATAGATAGCCCTACTTGTACATTTCTGTATTTGTTTCCATTTGCAACACCACTATGATTTGTTGTTCAATACCTTTTTTCTGTTCAACACATATCCATCTATCAGAAGCACAAGACCTCCTTTCTGTGATGTTGTTGTCTTATATACAGCTCCTATTGTCCCAGATGCAGTCAAACACTTCTTAGCCATAGGACACTTCAGTACCTCTGAAATGCTGTGCGTTTCTAGGTCAGTGCTTTCCCAGGATTAATGACACAGTGTTTACACTTTGCGGTTTTAAATTTTGCGGTTTTTGGGCTGCCAATGTTATGGTCGTTAGACTTTATATTCTCGAGATACCGAAATTCGAGATTTCAGTATTTTGAGATTATAAAATGAAAATATATATATATATATATATATATATATATATATATATATATATATATATATATATATATATATATATATATTTTTTTTTTTTAATGGATGTAATTCTATCAAAAGCAATTTACTTAACAAAATGCTGTGTTGTAAAATGGATAGAAGGGTCACTTTGCCAATGCTTCATATGTTGACAGGAGAAAATCAAATGTTTGTGGAAATGCTTCATATGTTGAAAGGAAAAAAAATCAAATGTTTGTGGTTATGTGAAGTGGATATATTTTCTTTAAATGTCAACATTTTGGATATACCAAAAGTCTGGGCATAAGGGTGGAAATGTATATGAAGAAAGAGGACAGATTTACTGTAGTGGTGTATTCTACTGCATAGAAATTGAGTATCTTGTGTGATGGCAATGTTAAGAAAAGAGTTTTTTACAAGATGAGGTTCAGGCAAACTTGTCAACTGTTCAGATTTTTGCACAATGTCCAAATTCTTGCCTCATAATGTTGGTGTGTTCCTCATATTTGTGTTTTTTCCTTGCAAATCATTGAGAATTGAATTTACTAAATAATGATAGATTTTTGAGTTTCAGACTTCATACACTTCAGAAAATGCATGGTGATGTACAATCTGCTATTATATCAAATTTCTAAGTTTATAAGAGCAATATTTTGGGTCTTTGCACCCCCCTATCATTTCTGATTTTGTCCAGATTTCATGTGTTAAGACGTTGAGATGTATAAGTGTAAGGTCAGAGTAAGGGGGAGGTTTACAGGCAGCACAAATAAGCAGCAATGGACAAGCAGGTGAAAAGTGAGCAGACTAGACATTCCAGAGAGTAGCATAGTTAGGGTGGGGCATAAGGGTCAACTTCCCAGGTGCAAAGTGTTAGAGAGTGCAATCTGACTGGCCCTCCTTCATTCCGATCGCTCACAGTGCTGGTACTGAATTTGCAGTCAAACTTGAACACTATAGTATTCCATGTGTGATCTAACTGTAGTAGCTGTTTACTGCATTGTAGCAGCAAGCAGTTTGCTACCATTTAAATTAACTTAAACCTGTAGCGCTCCATTCAGGATATAAACTCTAGCAAATGCTTGAGCCCACATTGCCTTTGTAGCAAGCAGTTTGCTACAGTTTAGAAGAGAAAAATTATTTTTGAAACTAAAATCTGAGTGCTCTAGCACTCTGGACAGGGTTTAGACTATAGTGAATTTTTAGCAAGTAGTCTGCTACAGTTTAACTGCAAAAAAATTCTGCACACCATATTGCTTATTACAGAGTATAAGCTATAGCAACTGTTTGGTACAGTATAGAAATACATATTTTTTATTTTTTTTTTAAATATAAGGTAAAAAAGGAGGGATGGGACAGGGCAAAGAAATGGTACTTTAGTGGCTGGGACAGGAGTTTGGGACATGTCCTGTATATGGCCACCTTGCTGGTGTGCCAGTAGAAGGAACAGACTTTTATTTGCTGTTGGAGTGGTTGTGTGTGGTGCAGGTCTTTTTTTTTTTTTTTTTTTTGCTCTTGGGGTTGAGGTGCAAGTTTGTGGGTTGAGCCACCTAGGAGTACTGATTTTTTATAATATGAACTCACATCTCATCCTACATACTGCATTTGATACTACTGTAGCACCTGGATAAATATCCATACTTAATTGTGATTCCATCTACTAGTGTACTCAATTTACACAAGGTATTATATAGAGTACTTTATATTGTATACCATCATATGCTGAAACATTGTGACCCAGATTACCTGAACTTATAGGACATGTACATAAAAAATACAGGATATGTGACAGCCCCATACAAATGTAAGTAATACATAACAGTTATTTCATAATACATGTGTAGAAACCTGGCCCTTTTGGGTAGAGCAGCATCTTCAATTCCAATAGGTACATTTGTGCTGGGTGGGCAATGACTGTCCAATGAGAACTCAAAAGCTTCAGTGTCTTAAGAATGTTGGGTGGTGCTTCCCCTTGCAGTGCCTAATGATAGTTCTGTTTGTTTTTTGCCTTACTCAGTTACACATCTGTGAGATATTAATGGAAAGTGTGCAGTGTGTCAACATGGCCAGTTACTGCATTTATCCTATTGACTATGTACTCTCAAGCTGGCTTTGTTTTCTGCACCTTAAAGGGTAGTACGGTCATACCATCTAAACAACTCAAAGGGTATCTTATTTTCCATCACAGAAACATAAGCCAGTTATAGAAGCTGCTCAGCTGACATCCAAGGATAAAAGAATACTACTCTCCTCCATCAAGCATCTGAAAGTTAGATATTAGCAAGTACAATAGGCTTATATAGCCATTAACATAATGTACACAGACCAAAAAATTGCCATGTGTAGAGCATGCAAACAATATGCATACAAATAACCGAAACGGGTATTCATGAATATATGCACATCACTGTGTATAACACAGTAACTAGGAATAACAATGCATTTTTAATGGTAATGCATACATACATTTCTATGCTTCAGAAGTAACAAGCACTACAGTCACTCTGAATGCTCAATCTATGAAGAATTCATGCATCTGTCCAAAGATATAGCTAGAACATCTAGTATCCTGGGCAGGTCCCTAAACTGGCACACTCACAACCCAAAGTTGAGAACATGAAAATATCTTCTGTCCATGCCTTTCTAACTGTAGCAAGCTGATTGTTACAATAATGACACCTTTCTGCAATTATTAGCAGACACTGAGCCTCAACCAAAACTGTGAATCCATTATCATTATTGATTTATGAAACTGCAATCCTGCTTATCACATCCATTAACAGCTTGCATCTGGGCTGCCACCTCTTTCATCCTGCCCTAATTATAACTCTGCAAATATGTGCGCTAGAAATGACTTTCATTTGCATTGAATGTTCTGAAACTGTATTCAGTTTTGATTGTGTGAATATTATATTTGGATATGAAAGCCTGTGCTAGTCCGTAATCAGCCATGAAATCTGCAGGCAGACACTACAAAGAGTAAAGTGTGTGACATGACTCGTGGTAGCATCACATTGACATTGAACATGCGTAATGTATTCCTCATGATTAGTGACATGCAAGAAGAGTAGCTACAGTTATAAATTCCACCCCATATTGAAAGAGAAATATCTTTGTGCAGTTTTAAGGTGCACGGATGTATAATGTATCCAATGTGTAGTGAGGAAGAAGCCTTTCTTTTGTTATTACAAAAATGAGGTACAAAGTGTACCAGCTTAGCCTATGGAAGGTGATTTTTTACCTCATTATAGGCTAGGAGTACCTGGCCACTGACCTCTTGAACAATCTGGACAGATGTTCAGATCTGACACAGCTATAATGAACTAAGCAGAATGATGCCAGGTAATTTAGAATACTGGAGTGTACAGGTTTAAGCACAGCCACCAAGTACCGGAGTACAAAAATATAACCTGTCCCTTAGAAGTCTTTAAAGTGCTTCTCAGCAGTACCTGCCTCATTTTGATTTCACACTATATTAACTTGACTCTGTTAAAACTTTACCCATTGTAAAATATATTAGTGTATACTGTAAGGATCTATCCGTGTATCCTTCATATGTATGATGTTGGGGTGACATGAATAAACATAGAATTTGAGAAGTATGCATTTTCAGGCCTGCATGTGAATCAAAAGTATCTGTGGACACCTGCAACATTTCTGACAACAGAATATTCGAAATGTCCTAAGTTATAAGTGAAGCTCAGTATAACTATCTTAATAGTTAGGTTAGAAAATATGTGTACTTTATTTTTTCATTGACGTCATAAATTAGCATACTGACTTCATCCTTTCCTCAAAAAATAATTTTGCATGCAATAAAATGACTTTTTCTACTACAACAAACATGTACCTGAACCCTTCAAAATTATTCAGTCTGATTTTCTTGAAACACCTATAAAATTTAATACCCCTTTAATTCACCTTGTGACATGTACTCTTAATTTTACAGTTAGGAAATATAGAATTAATCCTGGCCCATTGCAAAAACAATTTATTCACAATACCTTATCTGTCTTCTCAACCTACTTTAATAACAACCATCAGTGCTCACATTTTATATATAACAGCTTTAAGTCCATAAAGAGGTTTCACATTATTATTTTGTTTAATAAAGCCTTCTTGATTACAACGTGTTGCCTCTCCAGTTGTGTGCCTTTAGTTTTATCTGGTTTCGGCTTTTTTTTGGGCACACTATCTTTGAACTGAGTCCATAAAGAGGTTTGCCTAAATTGCAGTGATGTTGATAACAAAATTACCCTTTATATGTTTTGATCACCATCCAGAATCAAAATGTGCTGTCAATCTCTAAAACATGAAGGAAACCTTTTTCAATTTTATAGACAATCTTTATCAAACATATAAAGAAATATGCAATCAAGTTCAAAAATTGTGGAGGGAGGATCATGCGCACCACCCTCTCAGACACTATCTACCTCAAAGGATTTTGTAGTACAGCTCACTCTTTTTTGGGAGAACAAGCATTTTTATTGTCTCAGTTTACTTCCACCACCTACTTCACTGACTGTAGTTATTTCGTCCCAGCTTCTGTAAACCCTCTCACCAGTTTTCAAAAAGAAATGAGGTATTACTCCGTGGCCTCAGCAATAATTAATTTGGCTCCCTTCTAGGCAAAATTCACCATCACTTTTTGTTTGGTCTAAATATCTACCACAACCCATCACAAACAACAATGACACTTTTTTAGACCTAATTTACATTTTCATCCCAGAGCAATGAAGCACTGTGTTCATCCTATCAGATTCACTTTTCCTTTCAATTCATATTAGTCTTTAAACAGCTCAGAGTTAATGGTTCACTCCATAATAGAAGCCATAAGTAAACTATGTGTGAAATGAATGTGACTCTCATTTATTGTAATAATTACCCCTTACAAGCTGAGATATATTTCACTCAAAAAGATAACACCAAATTTGTCTTATCCAAGATGTTAAATAGTTTAAACCTACCAAGGACAAAGCTTGGCACCTCACTATGGCTACTAACCACTTCTTGTACTATAATAATTTCCCCTCCTTCTAATAATGTATGCAAATTACAGATATGTTAGCTGCATTTGCATCCTGCAAAAGTAAGGGAAACCTTTTACTTGGTACTTTTAAAGCATTATAGTTAGAAGTCAAATGATTACTAGAGTATTCTAAGCAGAAGCTCATTAAACCTCTGTTGCATTCAAATGAAAAAGAAAAAAAGTCTGACTTTCAAAGACAGGGCCAGTGCAATAAATATTAACCCCCTATCTGCCAAAACATTCCTAGCTCACAAACACATCCTCCTGTACAGTATTTCATTCATATGAACTGCATTTTACACTACTCAGGTTTTACTTCAACATTTTTTCTATAAATTATTTTTCACTCCATATTGATTAAAATTCACAACTATTTCCCTCAAGATGCAAACACTTTGCAGTCAAGGCTATTAATGAAAAAAAGCCTTTGATACTGCAAAAGTAGAGATATTTTTCAATCTTCCGCATATATTTATGATTTTTGTTAATAATTAACATAAAATGCAAGAGCAGTGACATGAGATTGACACAGTAGGTTCATACAAGTTGTGGATACAAATGTAAGTATTATTCATACATAATTTAGCTATCACATTCTTTATATGAATTTTCATAATCCATCTGTTAGTGTACGTCAATGTAAGTTTTGAAGAAAAGAAACTATTCAAACGATAAATGGAATTTCTTGGGGAGTGTGTGGAGTGTGTATGCCTATGCACACTTATTTCTGTAGTTACCTTACCAATTCATTGCATTTTTTTATATTTTTATGTAGCCAGGCATAACAACTTTTTCTAATAATCTTTATCAATGTGTGATATCTCTGATGTCTGAAAGTCAAAATCTTGTCATATGAGTTTCAAGCGAATAAGAGAATACATAGGTTTTATCTTCTCCAATAATGATTGATTTTGTGGGGGGGGGGGGGAATCATACATGGTGGATAAAGTATTTTTTTTTTTTTCAAAACAGGTTTATTGTTTTAACATATAAGAGAAATATCATAACAATTTTATACAAGTAATTAAAAATAAGTATTATTATAACATTCAACAAAACAACTAAAGTATTTACAAAGACATCCACTACAATCAGATCAATTAATTAAACTAAAATACCATGCTATTGAAATTAAAATGTTTTTAACAAATTTTGTAAATTATCCCATACAATATAATAAGATGTTTTTCTATTTGTTCTTGTCCTAATTGTGTTTATTTCCATATGGCACACTATATTCATAACATTTTTAAATTCATTGAACGAAGGAGGTGTATCTGAAATCCAATTTCTAGTTATTATTTTCCTAGCCACTGCTAGAATAGACCATAACAAGGGAAGCTTAACCTTTTAACACTTTGAGGTACAGCTGTATTGAATAATATAGGAGATTTAGAAATAATGAAATTATCTGTAGAAAGAGCCTGCAAAAATTCATTAATTGACTTCCAGTATTCTTTCAATTTTATACAGTCATAAAACATATGAGCCCAGTCAGCATTAATTTCTACATTACATCTCTTACATAAATTATCTTTATTATTTATTTTATTCATCATCAAAGGTGTATAAAAAGATCTATGTAAAATTTCCATGTATAAAGTCTCCAGACAATGGAAGACGTAGTTCTATAAGCAGATTCCAATATATATTGTTTATCTTGTTGATTTGGTGGGTCCCCATTAATAGAAGTGAAATAATTCCAGTATGAATCTACACTGTAAAAAGTTTCTTGTCTGATAATTTTATGTATGTATGAAAGTTTACCTTTATCAGAAACTTTATGTTGTAAATTTAATATCAAGTAATCAATCAGTGTTGGAATAGATTATTTAACTGTTATAGACATTAGATCTATTTTATTAATGGGATGTTGTCTAAAGGTCTGAACCTCTAACCAGCAAGTTTCTCTTAGATCAAATTCTTGTTTTAAAAAATCTAGATTTTTAACTTTATTATCAGATATCAACTGATACCAGTACTTTAGATCATTATCTATAGCTAAATGAGTTCCTTCAGAAGTAGATGACAAAAGCATACCCTGAGTATACATTATAGGGAATACAATAAAATCCCATTCCCTATACTTAGGGTGCATGAATATAAAGTTACGATAACTAATAATAATATTTAATGAGTAACAAACCATATGTTTAGGTGTAATAGGTGAAGTACAAAATTCCTTTAGTAACCATAACATGGAGTTATTTACAATCATATTTTTATGTGTTAAGGAGATTTTCATGAAGTGCATACTAATTAGCTCCCAATAATCTTTCCATTTTGCAACATATGACTGATCTATTAATAAAGTAATAACTTTTACAATAGAAGAGATAGTATATAAATTAAAGTTTGGAAAAGAAATACCCCTTGAGACCAGCTATTAGTATGTTTCTTTAATGCAATCCTAGGTCTATTAGGTGCCCATAGGAAATTTAACATTAGTGTATTCAGTTTCTTGATAATTATTTTTGTAGGTGGAAGTATTATTGATTGTATTAAGTATAAAATCTTGGGGAATATTATCATTTTAATAATTGTAAGTCTCTCCTCCATAGTAAAAAACATATTATTCCAGGTATTAAAAATATTTTGTATATTAAGAAAACAGGTATTATAATTATTATATATAATAGATTTAATATCTTTAGATAGTATTATACCTAAATAAGTTATCTGACCTGAATTGGGTACATATTTAGTAAAATCACTAATGAGAATATTTTTTCGTGTATATATAGGTAGTATTTTAGTTTTTTCTTCATTGAATATTAAACCAGAAATACTTTTAAAATTCATCATGTTATCAAATAGAGACTGCATAGAAGAATTAGATCCTGCTGATGTAATTAGAACATCATCTGCAAAAAGTTGAATTTTGGATGTTGTATTTTTATCTATTTCAAAACCCTCTATGTCAGTACTGTTTCTGATCAAATTAGCCCAAGGCTCCATTACTAAAGTGAATAATAGTGGAGAAAGTGGACATCCTTGTTTTGTACTTTTAAGAATGGGTATTTTTTGTGAAACATATGTTCCTATCTTAATATAAGCCAACGTTCCTTTGTATAAATGTTCAATTAGATTTACAAATGTATCTGAGAAGTTTGTGCACTTCATTAAGGTAAACAGATAGTCCCAACTTACTGAATCAAATGCTGAACTTATATCAAGACTAATAAGTGTTAAATCTTTCTTTTTCCTATTTGCAAAATCTATTAATGTTAAAGTTCTTCTTATATTATCAAAAGTATTTCTATTTGCAATGAAGCCTGTCTGATCTATATCTATAATGCCGGGAATGAGTGTCTTCAATCTATCAGCAAAGATACTCATAAACATTTTATAATCAACATTAAGTAATGAGATGGGCCAATATAAAGAACATCTAGTTGGATCTTTATTAGGTTTTAAAATTGGCGAAATAAATGTATATTGCCAAGATGGGGGGGTTATTAACTCAGTTTGGGCCAAAATAAAAACCTTATGTATTAATGAATATGTACTTTTAGAAAGGATTTTATATATCTCTGGTATAATACCATCATTACCCGGTGCTTTGTTTGATTTAAGCTTATTTATTTGTGTAATAACCTCTGTATATGAAATACTTTTGTCCAATAGTTTAATCTGTTGTTTATTAAGCTTTTTATTCATGTTTGTGGTTATAAACTCCTTTATTTTATCTTAAGGTTCCATGTTAATGTTATTATGGTTAATTTTGTGAAAGTGATTTCTAAATTCATCTAGTATTTCTGGTATACTAGAAACATTCTTCTTTTTCCTTAGAGAAAAGATTTCATTGATATGGTTTTGTTTATTCAACCTTTTTGTTTTATTTTTAAGTCTATGTAAGTATTTGGGGCTTATTGAATAAGACAAAAACTTGTATTTCTCTAAAGTAATTTTAACTTTATGAGTTAAAATTTCTTTGTATTTCTCATTTAGTTTGTTTATTTCTTCAATAACTTTCTTGTCTATAATATTTTCTTTATTATTATGTTTATAGGAGTCTAATTTACTTTGAATATCTAACAATTCCTTATCCCAAGATTTCCTTTTATTATTATACCATCTGATACTTTGTCCATATAGATATGATTTTAAGGCATCCCAAACATAAACAATGGAGACTTCAGGAGTATTATTTATGTCTAAAAAATGTTTTACTTCTGAAAGTATATATTCTTTATAGTCTTTTAGTTGAGTTAGTGTATGCTGGTATCCTTTTGATCTGAACATTATGAGTATTTTTTATCATGAATTCAAAAACAATTGAATTA
>NC_056732.1:210420816-210428316 GCF_019279795.1 Protopterus annectens | reverse complement strand
TTAGTCTTGAAAAGCAGACATTTTAGACGGTCTCTAGTTTCAGACCATTCTTTCCTGCCATCTACAAACAGAATAGTTTGGGTATGTGTTGCTCCAATATTCAAACTGTACATTTTTCCTTCCATCCATCCAATCTCCTGATCCTTCAGACTGTCCTATCATGCAGCAGCTTGCATGTTACACAATATCTGCTATCTGGAGGTATATAATTCTCCTGTACATTCCTTACATCCTGGCAAAATGAATCACCACTGTATAGCTAAGGTGTGCTTGGTTCCTTGCCGACAGTGATGCATCTTTTACTCCTGCACTTGTCACCAAAGCAGTAAACAAATCTACCTCTCTCCCCTCCCTTCGGGTCAAACTGACATTAGCTGCTCATTCACATTGTGCATTGACCAGACCCCACATTGTCCCTGGTGGGACGTGGAACATCTAAAATGCAGCCAAGCATTTATACCACAGCACCATAGGTACTGTAGTATTTCTCTTTTTCTCATCTGCAGCAATTTGGAAATTCCAGATATGTTAAAAAACTGCTTGTCTTCCTTCTCTGACTTTAGATTCTGTGTGTTTCCAGTCAATAGTTAAGATCTCATAAAACAGACGTTTTGACCGTTTTTGTTTTTTTTTGCTTTTTTGTAGGGACCTTTCTGTTTCTTTAAACATACCTTTCTTGATGTTGATGTCTTCTCACAAATCTCCTGGTGCTCTTCCATTGGTCAAACATACCATAAAGAATTTTTGCAGAGATGGTTTGAACTCCAGCAGTATATTGATTTTTTATTTAATTTATTTAACATTTATTTTACCAGGATAGTCTGACTGGACAGGTAGTGCCCATTTTCAGTGGAGTGCTGGGGAGAAAAGCTCCAAGAGTTACAACAGAAATACATAGGTTATTACAGAATAACATTACGTAGACTGCTGCTATTTTAGACAGGCGTGACAGTTGTATGCAATAATAGTCATTGGATAACAGTGGTAGAATGTTAACATGTAAAAGGCAGGAACAGTTAAGAAGCAAATAGCCATATACAATATAATCTCATAGCTCAATCAGCAGATCATAAAACTTACAGTATTTGTATAATATATGAACATAAGGTAGTCAGAGTATGTACATATTTACAATATTGACAAAGTTATACATCGCACCTAGGTGTTTCAAAGATAGTGAGAGTAAGTAAGTAACAGAGGTCTCAGAGGGTGTCCACCTACCAAGGGGTGCAATTCAGGGGGTGATCATTGCCATTGCAAAGAGGGGTATCATATAGGTGGGATTTAAAGAGGTCTTTGAATGTGACTAAGCGATTTTGTATTCTGTGGTCAGGACGGAGGGTGTTCCATGCTTTTGCCACCTTCTGGAAGAAAAGGGCTTGTCCAGAGCTATTCTTACATGGATTGATTTCAGTCAGGGCTTTGTTACTGGATCTTAGTTTGCTTTTGGAGTTGTAGAAATTTAAAATGTCGGCTAGTGCAGGGGTTCTCTCAGGATGATATAAAATTTGATGAGCTATGTTGAATTGGTGGTAACTTAGTAAGTTTGGAAATTCTAACCAGTGTAGTTTATGTAGGAATTGGCAGTGGTGGGAGTGTGATTTAGCACTGGCTGTGAACCTAGCTATCTTGTTGTAGCAAGTGGAGAGTTTGTTCAGGTAGGTTTTATTTATGTTAATTAGAACTGGGGAGGCATATAGTAATGTTGTGGTCTACTTTAATTAAACAAAAGCGGAATCCATAGAATACGAATCCATCAACATGTAAACAGCGAAACGCAGAAACGTTGAAAGCACTAAATAGCAAAATTGGAAATGTCGAATTGTCATAGTTGGCCCGTCTGTGGTATAGCTCCGTAAGGTACGTGTGTGATAGTTACGGACCTTAGGGTTAGGGTGCGGATTAAGGTAAGTGCATAGATAGGTAATGTATGTAAGGATTAGTGTAGGGTTTTGTTAAGTGTATGTGTGTGGAATATTTACTTTGTGTGGGTATAGTTCTGTAGGGTAAGTGTGTGGTAGTTACAGACCTTAAGGTTAGGGAGGGGTTAAGGGTAGTGCATAGATAGCTGTGTATGTGGGGTTTAGTGTAGGGTTACAAGTGGGGTTTTGGTGCTATAATTTAGGGTTAGTAGTAGGGTTTTGGTTAGTGTATGTATGTGTTTTTTGTTGTTGTGTTTGCGTAGGTAGTATGTTATGGGCGGTGGGTTTGGCCGACTATTGCGGTTTCAATGTTTAAATTTTGCGGTTTTGCATGTTCAACTTTATCACGTTTCGCTGTTGATATGTTGACGGATTCATATTCGATGGATTCCACTTTCGTTTAATTAAAGTTGACCATTAATGTTGATAATAGGTGAGCTCTGGCTATGGTAGTTCTAGACTTGACGATTAGGAATGATTTGCTATGAAAGAGGCATCCTAGCTTTTTGTAGACTTTACTGATAGTTTGGGATATGTGCTTATTGTATTTAAGTTGTTGGTCACTAATAGCTTGGCCTCGGGTACTGGGGTGATGAGGGTATTGTTGGCTGAGAGTATGGAGAAGGGGGGGTCATTGGGCTTAGATGGGTGGAATAATATTAACTGTTATTTTTTGGGTTTAGTATCAGTTGGTAATGGTTTAGCCAGTTCTCTATTTCAATGAAGGATTCTTGTGCTTTACTTTGTAGAAGACGGATGTTGGGGGATGAGCAGATTAGGGTTGTATCATCTGCATTTTGGATAATGTCTGCGGTAGTGGTTGATAGGTGGAGTTTGTTTGCAAATATGTTAAAGAGAAAGGGGCCTAGGATTAAGTCTTGGAGGATGCCACATGTGAAGGTAAGTGGGGGGATAGAGAGTTGAGCCATTTGGCAGATTGTGAGTGGTGGCTTAGGTAACTGTTAAACCAGTGGAGGGAGGGATTATTGAAGTTAAGTTTGGAGAGGCAGGCAAGGAGTTTGTTGTGGGAAACTGTATTGAATGCCTTAAATAAATCAAAGAAAGTGGTGGAGATAAGTTTCCCTTGGTTCCCGTATGAGTTTATGGCATTAGAAAAGTTAATTAGGGCAGTGGTTGTGCTATGAAATGGTCTAAATCCATGTTGGGTTTTAGATAGTAGATTGTTGGATAGTAGGCAGGTAAGAAGTTGGTTGTGGATACATCTTTCTAGAATCTTTGATAGGAGTGATAGGATTGCAATGAGATGGTAGTTGAAGAGGTCAGTAAAGGAGCTGACCGTGTAGAGGGGGGTAATATATGAGGATTTCCACAAGGATGGGACAGTGCACTCGGAAATAAAAGTGGTTGTTTGAGTTTTGCTAAGAGTTATTGAACGGTTGATGTTGGTACTGGTTTGAGAGAGAAGGGGATGGAATTAGTTTGAGATTTTGGGGGTTGTGGTTGGGTTGAGGGTGTTACCTCATTTATGAGTTTCAGTATAGAGGAGGTAAAATTGTTGATGAAGCTTGACGCTATGTCAAGGTCTGTGCCATTGATGTTTGGTGGCGGTGTGGTGGCTTTTCTGGGGTGGAGGATATTGTTCACTATAGTCCAGAATTTCTGTGGGTTGTTGCTGTATTTCCTTTGTAAGGAAATATAGTGGTTTTGTTTGGCCATTTTAACCTGTTTTTTTTGCTTTATTTCTTAGTTCAGAAAAGGTTTGCTTAGTTTTGGGTGTTTTGTATTGACGCCATAATTTCCAAGCTTTAATTTGATCCTTTAGTCGGGTTTTTGTGGGTCTCTCTAGCCAGGGAGTAGGGTTATTGTGAATCCTATTTATTTTGAGAGGGGCTAATTGGTTTAGTATCCCTAGGAAGGTGGAGTGAAAGTATTCGACTGCATTATTCGGAGGGAGGGTTTTGAGGGGGGCCCAGTTACAGATTTTCGGGTTTCTTAGAATTGCTCTAAGGGGAAGTTTTTCTAGGAATGGGTTATTAGTAGGGAGCGTGGGTTAGAACGTTTAATTTTGTGACCATGGAAAAAGTTGGATTGTAGCCAGTGAGCAAGTTGGGCAATGTTCCACTTTGATGGACAGTGTTGGGTTGGTTGGTGTGGACGTCTAGGGTGGATTCTCTTTTGGTGGTCTTGTCAATGCATGTGGGTGAGTATATGAGCTGAGTGAAACTATATAGGTTTATGTGGCTGGTGTCTGCTGGTGAGTGTACATTGTTCCAGTCAATGTTGCCATCACCTAGGACTGTGGTCTCTTGAGAGTAGGCGTAGGAAGCCCAATGGAGTATAGATTCTAGGGTATTAAGGTTTTCCCCTGGTGGTAATAATAGATATGGTGAGTAGGCTTAGTTGTTTGTGTTGGTTAAGAAGGAGTTCAGAAAATAGGGTTTCAGCATTGTTAAAAACTGGGATTTTTATTTGTAGGAGCTGGACTTTTAAGCTGGATTTATAAAGAATGGTGATACCTCCACCTCTTCTTTGTGCTCAGTCTACTTTTAATATGTTATAGCCGGGTGGGGTTAAAGAATTGTCTTTAATATGAGGCTTAAGCCATGTTTCTGTGATTGTCATTGTATCTGGGTTGTAGGTGGAGATGGCTGAATGTAACTGTTTTATTTTATTCATAATATTACGAACATTCAGGTTTAGTATAAGTATATCTGTGGGTTTATGTTTAAATTGGAGGTATGAGTTGGGTGGGTCCTTGGGGATTGCTGTTGGGTGGGGGTTGGAGTAGATGCTCCCACCTAGCAACAGTTGAGCTGCTATGTTGGTAATGGTTTTAAGGTAGAGTATAGTTAAAAAGTGAAGTCTGGGGTTGGGGTGTTTTTTGGGTTAGCTGGCTTATTCATTTTCATCTCCTGCTTGATTTTGCATACTGCCAGCTGATTGTCTGTACAACAGGCACCTCCAGCTTTTGTTTCTATTGGTATTATCAAACTTTCCCATTGTTTACCTCCACAAACACAGTCAACCTGATTTTTGCAAAAACAATTAGATTAGTTCAACCTGTACAGTCTCAATATACATTACTTCAGATAGATGTTTGAAATCCTCCTTGAGCCTCCTTTCGTGAAGTTTGTGAAATTTAATGAATGTCCTGAATTCCTCACAAAAGCTTATGAGGACTCAGCTGAAAAAGGACAATGTTCAGTCAATAATGGAAGAGTTGGAGGATGTTAACAAAGGTGAAATAATACAAAGTCTGACAGGCTATAGCAGAATTTCAGTCTGAAGAGTACTTGAAGACTATAGATGAAACAGAAGCCCTGTGTTTAAAAGGAAATGACAACTCTTTGTACATCTGTGACCCCTTTGATAGTGCTGCTTTTCTCCACTTAAAAAAGGTGGGCTGCCAGATTGTTGGGCCTCAGGTTGTTATATATTGTCTGAAGAACCAGCAGTGTGTACCAAAAGCCGAACATCCAGTTTACAACATGGCAATGTCTGATGTCATAATTTCATGTACCAGTGTGGAAAAAGAGATTAAGCCATACTCCTCAGGTGCCCTCTCTACTAATTAACAGCAAGGAAGTTCTCCCTCCATTTCCAAAAGGACGCCCTGAATTGCCCATTCTCTGTTATCCTGAGAGCTACCTTCCATCTGGAAACCAGTAAGGAAACCTCTGTGTAGGTAGCCTAAACAAACTCTTGAACTGTGATTGTTACACTAGTTTCCCTGCAAACTCGACCTCTCGTGTGTGTGCTTGCAACCTTCTGCAGCCATTTATCTCCCGCTCCCCTCCTGTAAAGCTCCTTGTATCCCAAAGCGTATATTCTGCTTTAGTGACTAGCTATTACCTCTTTCTGCCATTAGATGTCAGCACTCCCTAAATAAAATATTTAACTAATCCTATTTTGTATTATTGTATCGCAAAAGCTAGAGATCTAATTCTGCTTTTCCCAAATAGTCCCTCTTTGAGCCTTGATATTTGGGGCTAAACATTATCCCAAGCATGACACTTACCCCATAACTGCAGAATCAGCCATAGTCCATAGCTTCTCTCTTTGATTGTTTTCTCACAGGATTCTCCCCTTCTTGGCTCTACCCGCTCCATTCACCCTACGGGCTCACTCTGTTCCCCTACCCCCAATTCCCACCCACCCCACTACTCCTACATTTATTCCAACCATAATTCTCCTCCCCACCCTCCAATCACTCGCCTCCTCACATTACCCATCCCCTTCTCATCTCCACCCATCAATTATAAGCCACTCCCCCTCCACCTACAGTCTGTATTCTAATCTACATCCCTTACTTCAACCACTCTCTAATACTCTACCTACATAATACCTCCCATACTATACCATCTAACTAATACCAGATCACTATGCATTCTGTAATAATACAAACCCTTTTTATCCTCTCTATCACTATGTTACTTCTAATCCCACTATATTGTACTGCCTCCTATTCCTCAACTCCTCTCCCCCCTCCTTTCTTTCCCACTTCACCACTCCCAACCCCATCCCACCCTCACAGTACCACACTTTCACTCTATATACTCATCATTAGTGCAGCCCAACCCACTCTACTACTTTAAACTAAAAATCTTACCCACCTCAACAAAACTTAACTTCCCAAAACCTCTGTCAAACTCTCCCCAACATTTAAAGGGTAAACTAAATCTCCTACTACCTCCTTTCTTTAACTGACTGTTACTAGCAGCTGATATACACCCAAACCCTGGACCTTGTACTAGTACTAACTCCACCCCCCCAATTACTAGCAGTACCACCAGCCTCATAAACCTGAAATAATCACTTTCAATGCCCAGAGTCTAAGAAATAAAGAAACTCTCTTTCATGCCTGGCTAAAACAGAACCTACCTGACATTGTAGCCATCTCTAAGACTTGGCTAAAACCATACATCTCTGACTCACAAATCCTACATCCTGGGTTTCAAGCCCTTAGGTATGACTGCTTGAATAGAAAGGGTGGAGGGGTAGCCTTAATATTCTCTAATCTACTCTCCATTATTCCATACCCAAATCCCATTCCTCTTTTCAACAATGCAGAACTAGTAATAGGTTTACTAAAAGTGAATAATCATAAAAGCATCTGCATCATATCCCTTTATATTCCCCCAGGTAACAACACCACAACTCTAGAAGAAATCCTCCAATGGGCCTCAACTAATATTAACCTGGAGACCTACATACTAGGTGATGTTAACATAGAATGGAACAAAATTAACAACCAGAATCCAGCCATATCTGTCAATCTATTCAACTTTACCCAATTTACAAACTCCATTACTAGACCTAACAAAATCAATCCCCCAGGATCAACTCTGGACTGGATTCTAGTTATCCACCCAAACAACATCTTACACTCAGGCATCCTTCCAGACACTATTAATGACTGACTTCCTGCTTTTATCTACCGAGTAACCCACTCTTCACCTCACCAGCACCAATACATACATACACATAACCTTACAAACTTCAACCCCGTAACTTTCTATAACACCCTCAAACAAACTGGAACACTCTAAAACCACTTCCTCTAGACAATGCCATTGATTACTTTAACTCAACTTTCCTAAATGTACTCAATTCCTAG
>NC_056732.1:210370816-210415816 GCF_019279795.1 Protopterus annectens | reverse complement strand
AGCTGAAATCATAACACTTATTCTTAGAGAGCACTTTATTGCACCTAAGCTATAACTGCAAACATCCAAAATATTTTTTATCTTTATGATTCACTGGGGTCATGATAAATCTTATGGCCTAATATGACAGAGCCTAAGAGATTTACTGTTTGGAATATTCAGTCTTTTTCAACACTAGGAAATGAAGTGGACCCTATAATGTATAAAATCAAGAGACCCTTATATTCACAGTTGCCTTGAATTTCATAAGAAGTATCCTAAAAAATTCTGGAAAATATACCTTTACTCAACTCTTGCCTGACTCTTTACTCTCCAGCACTGCATAACAATTCTGACGTTGTTTTGCACCCTCTCTGTCTTCTGCTCAGTCACTCTCCTGTAATATTGATCCACCAGGTTTTCAGTTTCTCCTCTTAATTTCTTCCCTGTTTCTTTGCAAGTTAACTGCAAACACCTCAAGAGACTAAAGTTATCTTCCTTGACTTTTGATTTTGCCATATGAGTGTATGAAGTTCATTGAATCTCCTGTTCCCTGTCTAGTCACTACTGCCAATAAACCACTCTCTTCAGAAGTATTATTCCCACACTCTCTCTCTCTTTCTCTTTGAAAAACCTCTATCCTCTATCGATGTTTCTCTGCATAAATGTGGCTTATTTGTGACCTATATAATTTTCGATCATTTGCTATTTTGTGCTCACTTTCAAAGATGCTCAAGAATATATGCACTCACAAGTATTCCTGCATTTGTCCAACAGCTTTATTTTTTCTGAGTAAAAGCATTTTTTTAACCTGGTTATAATTTCTAAATATCTATCCTTATATTCTTATATTTCTTGTACTGTCACCTGAGTCAAGGACCTGTCATTGGTGTACTGTTTTTGGCTTATGGAAAGCATTTGATGTAGTCACTCACACAGTTCCTCCGTAACTGCCTTGCTGTACCTCTCCTCTCAGATCCAACCCAATATGGTTCTCCAGTTATCTTAGTAAGAGGACCCAAACTGTAAGATGGCCTTGGTGTACTTTTGGTCCACTGTCTTCTCATTTGCTACCCCCCCCCAAGGGTTATTTCTTACCCCTCTTCTATTCATTACTTTTCTAAATAAGAATGGTAACGGTTGCAGGTTTGCCAGCTGATGATGCTACTCTGTTTTACTCTTCACCACTAACTGAACAAGAAAACCATAATGAATTAATATATTCACAAAAGTATAGATAAAATTCAGACTTGCTCATGTGATTCTGGTGTTTTGTTGAGGTTGCAGTTCATTTAATCGATCATTCTGAATATCAAATGTTGCTTTTGTTGGCTTAAGATTTCAAAGTCTCAGTTTTAGATATTGTTAGCTTCTGTGTGTGCAAGTTCGTGATACAGCAGAGTGTGTGTGAATATGCCCTTTCCTAGGAGATGGTATATATCGATATTAGGAGATGTGGGGGTGCAAGAGGGCTTTCCCCTACATAAAACCTTTTTTTTATTTTAATTATTTTGTGTTTCAGTCATTTTGGATCAATGTTTTTTATTCAAACATTTGAATGCTCAGTATTTTGCTAGGTAATCCTTGCAGAATGCATCTAAAATGAAAACAATGCTTTTCTTTCCTCAGATTTTTAAACTTCTCAGTACACTCTTCAAACTGTATAAAAAGATAAATGATTCTGAATGCTGTTCTCCATTTTTAAGAGTTCTTTTTGACTAGTACCTTTAGTTTGGTGTATATATCAATATACAATGTTATACACAAAGTCTGCCATAAGCATACATTTCTTTACAAAAATAAAGCATTTCTGACTGATGTGGTCAGTATTTCTCTTGTAAAATTACTTACTGTCCTTAACCCCACTTTAGCAGTTTCTCTGTAGCTTGTCTTCTAAAAAATCTTCCATCCTGTCAGCTTACCTCTCTAGAAAAATGCTGTAATAGGGTGGCTAAGTATACCTTTCGTTAACTTTCAAGATCTCTTTATTACCTTTCAGTGTAGGCATTGCACTGCCTAGAACTTTGCCATCAGTTACATCTGCTTCTGTTAAGGATTGCTTATTTATTGTCATACTCGTATAAATAAATGTCCATCTGTATTTTCATAACTGACTGATACTTCAGCAGCTGAACACCAGAGCATATCCTCTAACCACTCAGTCTTCTTTTAACCACTTTGGGGAAGTTGCAGTCTCAAAACACTGGAATTCCCTCCCTTCACATTTGCATCAGAATCCCTTCAAAAAGTTATTTACAGAGGGGGACGTGGCCAAGATGCTGACTGACTAAGAACAGTTTTCATTAGCTCTGCTATAGATTGCTGTTCACTGATTTTATATAATATATCCCATTACTGTTCATTGGCCTTATATAATGTATTACATTTATTTATTTATTTATTTATTTATTGGCATTTGCTTAAGGTAAAGTCCGAATGGGTTGAAGCCCATTTTCAGCAAAGGTCCAGGGAGAAAATTTCCAGATTATTACAATACATTTAAAGAACAATAATTTTACAATCTTCAAAAATAAAATAAAACCACCTGTGGTTTATATAATTACAACACATTAGACATAATACAAAAACATTGGTTAGAAAACTGTTCATTGGCATTATATAATGTATTACATAACTGTTCATTGACCTTACATAATGCGATCCATTTCTGTTCATTGATCTTATATAATGTATTCCATAACTGTTTATGGACCCTATATGATGTATCCCATTACTGTTCATTGATCATATATAATGTATTACATTACTGTTCATTGACCTTATATAATATATTCCATTACTGTTCATTGATCCTATATAATATATTCCAATACTGTTCATTGACTATATATAATGTATTAAATTACTGTTTATTGACCTTATATAATGTATTGCATTACCGTCCATTGACCTTATGTAATGTATCCCATTAATATTCATTGACCATCTACAGTGTATTCCATTACTATTCATGGACCGTATATAATGTATTACATTGCTGTTCATTGATGTTGTGTAATGTATTCTATTACTGTTCATTGACCTTATATAATGCATTGTATTACTGTTCATTGACAATATATAATGTGTTATATTACTGTTCATTGACTGCACTAAACACTGAAGTAAGTCATGACACATATGTTAGAAACAATTTGTATAATGGTAGCTGTGAAGGCCACTGTAACCCAGGCCAGTAATCAAGGAGCCTCAGTCCTCACCACTGATGGATTTACACAGTATTTTTCAGATGCACCTTTCTGCATCAAGCACAATTTTCCCCAAGAGCACACAGGGAACACGCTCCTGATCTGGGGTTGGAATCCCTCATCCCAAACAGATCCCAGATGCCAAACAAGACTCACTTTGGAGCACTGTATCCCAATTCCAAGAAGCTCACACACTCACACCTAGGTATTTGATTTTCACACACACACACACACACACACACACACACACACACACACACACACACACACACACACACACATACACACACACACACACACGCACACACACACACACACACACACACACACACACACACACACACACACACACACACACACACACACACACACACACACACACACACTCCTGGGAAAGGCTGGTACTGATTTACTAGCTGTACCTCTTCTGCCCAGACTACAAGGTAACCACGCTGCCACCTATCAGCTACTCTCTGGGTCTTACAAGGGTATCCTATTATACTGAGTAAAATCAGTACTAACAAAAATGGCAGCAAGGCTTTTTGGAATGGTCATGTCATCACTAAAATAAGCACAAGTACTCTCAAGATGTTAAAAGAATTGTCTAAAAGGCCAGCCACAATGAAAGGATAAAATATATAATAATAAATAATATAATAAAAAATGTGAGAATACTAATTATCTAAGTACAATAAATGCCAGAGATTCAATCACAGAAGAAATAAAAATAACATAGTTGGACAGATTCAAACAGATGCAGAAAAACAGGTCTATATTACATCGCCGAAATGGCAAAACAGCAAATGCCATTTCAGCGACACATAAAGAGCGATCTACAACTTCTGCGAAAGGCTTTTGCCTAGAGAAAAAAACTGGTAGGCCAACCACACACAAAACACCATACCAGACATTACAAAGTGGGGGGTTTGGCTCCCACACCCCCCAGTGTGCCCCCCACACCCTCTAACTAAATATACCAACTCCAAGATCACACTACAGTGGAGAAAAGGGCAATTACACCATGATGGCCAAGCATTTTTTTCCCTAGGAAAAAAAATTGATGTTCTGGATAAGTTGTGGATCACTCTTTATGTGTCGCTGAAATGGCATTCACTGTTTTGCCATTTCGGTGATCTAATATAGACCCCAGAAAAGCAATACTTAACTAATATCACTGTATTTCTTGACTGTCTAAAGAATAACTGTTCCCTACCTAACATAATTAATGCAGCAGGGCAAGATTAGATGCTGAGATGCTTACTTCCACAGGGCAAGGTGATGAGCTTCTAACCAAAACTGAACTGATCTAACTGAACTCAACTAAATGAACTGTGATAGCAGACATAGCTCTTTAATATCAGGTTCCAAAGAAAACAAAACATGTGATGTTGTCCTATCTCACCTTCATTCTTAACTGGTGGGTTTAGAACCGATCCTAGGTCCCGAATTGGCCATTTTTAAAAGCTCGAGGTCTTCCACTGGCTCCTGGCTGTATCCCTATTCCCATCATACCCTAGGAAAGCTCTCCAGATCTCATTTGCCACTAAGCAGATCAGGTGCTTCCATTTTGGCTCTGGCTAAGTTGAATAACTTTTTCTTCTAATTATAAATATAGTTGCTATGTGTTGGCTGTTATTTAGTTAGAGATTGGAGTTTAAGTAGTTTTTCTCAGTTTAACAGAGTTTGCTCTTCTTTTTTCTTCTGGCTGTAATTTTTTCTTCCTCAGGCCTGTGTTACTCCTTATCTCAGCTTAAATTTTAGTGTTAAAGCCTGTTTTGCACACTCATTTAAATTAGAGTGTGTTATTAAGTAAGATTGTTGTTCATGTTGCTTGTGTCTGACTAAAACGGCAGCTCATTTAAGTTAGAGGGCTGTCATGGCGTGTTTAAGTTAGAGGGCTGTCTTTCTCCCTTCCCTCTCACTTTTGAACTAGACAGCTTTGTTTCAGTTAGAAAACTGCCTCCCCTTCCCCTGTTCTATTGTGATTGTTATATATTTCTTCTTGTGTTAAAAAAAAATAAATAAATAAATATATATATATATATATATATATATATATATATATATATATATATAAAATATATGCAGGCTCCTTCTTATATATATTCAGGATACCTTCTTATACTTGTTATTGTTATTGACTTCAGTATATTCATTATGTCTAAGGAACATAAAGAAAGCAAAAAAGCTGACTAAAGTTACTTCTTCAGACCCGAAGATTGTTGGGCCTAAAAATTCTTCGTCATTGTCTCCTTCAGCATTGGTGCCGATAGAATTTGAAGTATGGAGCTGGTCCGCAAAACTGATATGGGTATCCCCTACTTTATGCTCACCTCTTCTACAGCTGTTTGGATCTCCTGCCCCCTCCTTTTGGTCCTCCAGGAATCTTTCTGATGATGATGTGGATCGAGTGGTGCATAGACTCTTAAAGACACTGGCACTGGCCAAACTACTATCATCTCCAACCCAGAGGGATTCAGAGCCAACCATGACCTCCCCTTCGACATCGATTCCTCCTCCAAGCCAACCTCGGAGCTGGGCTACCTGGAACCTACCATAGTGGAACCGTCGGCACCAAGACCTCCTCTGAGTTCTTCTGGCCTGTCGTCTGCTCCAGCATCCTTGGTTTCATCGGAACTCGAGGAATCTAGGAGCTGACACTCTCTGGTTGGGTCTGGGGAAGTGAGTCGGAACTAACAGTTGACATATCTGACCTTGCCTCTTGGGGTTTCAGCATGGATGAGCTCGGTTTCTACATTGTCCTCAGAGCCAACCTCCTTGGTTCTGGGGATCCTTTCTTGCTTTTCGGAGCCGGAGATATCTTTGAATCAGGGGAGGGGGGCTTTTAGGATTATGAGGAGAGTACTGTCTCCACAGGCAGCTCCACTCTTAGGTACTGACATTCTTCCCCCAAAAGCACCAACTTCTGTCTCTGCACCACACCATCCAAAGATACGCGGAGACCCTAGGCCTCAGGATAGCTCATCGAGTAAACCCCTCTCTTCCAAAAGCTCTCCAGAATACCCTTCTGAAGAGGTCCCTCATAAGGGACTTTGTAAGAAGAAGTATTTAGACTCCCCAGAGGAGTCCATCACTTCTGATACAGACCTCAAGTGATTCAGAAAGGTCCCCACGATCACCATCTGAGGATGTCTCCTTCACAGAAATCCTGGAAATCCTTAAGCAGAGAGGTGGCTGGAAGCCCATTAGACCTTCTGAGGATGAGTCTGTACAATTGAAGGCTTTTGGGTCTCACCCTTCCACCACTTGGGTGTCTCCACCTTTTGACGAGCTCAAGCAAGTGGTTAGTCGAAAGGTGTGGGAGTCTGCAGACTCAGAGGAACCTGTTCCTTGGAGGCCAAATAAGTTTATTACTGCACCTGCAGACAAAGAATTCCTTATCAAGGGTGTCCCAGTAGATGCTATAGTGGTGGAAGCAGCCACAAAAACGGACCTTTCAGAGACATCCTCGTCTGTCCATCCACCAAACAGGGAGTCTCGTATGATGGACAGATATGGGAAGTGCATGTTCTCTTCAGCGACATTTGCACTCAGATCACTGAATTACCTGACTCATTTTACTAGGTTGCAAAGGGATCTGCTGAAAGAGTTAGGAGATACTCTACAAGGTTCAGTAGCTGCAGGGGTTTCAGACAAGGTTTAGTCTCAGCTTTCCACCTTAAACTCTATGGTTAACTCCTCCATGAGGCTTATCTGCTATGCAGCAGATGGAGCGAGCAGGGCAGCGGTTTCAGGAATTTCCCTGAGGAGACATTCCTGGATGTGCTTGTGTGACTTTGTGGAGCCTTTTAAGTCTACATTTGCTTAATGCCACCTTCGATGGCTTGTCTCTCTTCGGGCCAAAAGTTAAGGACACACTCACCAGGTGCGAGCAAGCAGGAAAAACTCTTTCTGCCATGGGAGTCCATTTTTCACTACCTTCTAGACTTTACCCAAAAGGTCAAAAGGGAGGAAAGATGTGGTTCTGAAAATTCCAGAGAGCTTTTCAGGACACACTTGGTGACTCTTCCCCCAGGGGCAGAGGGGGAAGTAGTAATGGGAGGGGAGATGCCATCCATGTGGCAGAGGGTGTCAGGAAAATCAGGGCAACTAGGATTCATTCCATGGTAGGCCTTTCAGTGCTCCTGAAGGGGACCTGCCGGTCCATCTCTGGAGGCAGTCAGGGGTCACTTATCTTTGTACCCAGAAGCATGGCTAGAAATAACAAAAGAAGAGTGGGTATAAAGTATAATATTCAGAGGCTACTCTATATCCTTTTCTGTCCCCATCCCAAACATAAAGAACATCACGGATGTCCCACTCAGTCAAAGGGAAAAGGCAACTCTAGAAATTCAAAAGTTGCTAGACAAGAGAGCCATCCAAACAGTCCCCACAGACCAAATAGGATCTGCAACTTACTCAAGGTTCTTTTTCGTTCCAAAGAAAACAGGGGACTTGAGACCCCATACTAGATCTCAGCAAATTGAACAAATCAGTAAGGAAAATGAAGTTCTGGATGGTAAGACTGCAGTCAATATTCTGTTTTCTGGGAAAAGACAACTGGATATACTCTATAGACCCCCAGGATGCATACTACCACATAAAACTGGACAGGCCATCCAGGAGCAATCTGCGCTTCCAGCTGGGAACCAGGCACTACCAGTTTTGCGTTTTGCCATTTGGTCTCACTACAGCCCCCAGAGTGTTCACCAAGTATATGGCAGTGGTCACGGCTGACTTGAAATGCCTAAGATTCTGAGTGTTTCTATACTTAGATGACTGGCTCCTAACCTCCACCACCAAGCATCTACTAATAAAAGCAAGAGACACCACTTTACAGCTCTGCTGTCATCCAGGAATCATGATAAATTACAAAAAATCTGCCTTGTTGCCATCTCAGTGTGTTGTTTTTATAGCAGCAGATCTACATATAACAAAAATGATGACAAAACTTCCCCCAGAAAGAGTTCAAGTCCTATGACATCAGGTCCAGATCCTGCTGTCCAAGAAGAAGGTTCAAGCAAGAACAGTTCTGAAAGTCTTGGGAACCATGGCAGCGGCAATAACGCTGAATCCATTAGCACATCTGCACATGAGAATTTTACACTGTCTACTGTTTGCTCAGTGGTCCATGCAAAAACTACCCATGTCCCACCAAATTTTGATAATGGAGTCTTGCAAGAAAGACCTTTGTTGGTGGCTTCACTCCACTCATGTGACATTAGGTTGACCCTTTGTTCTCCCCCAGCCATTAGCCACAGTGACCACAGATGTGCCCCAGATAGGGTGGGGGGCATTAAGTGGGGAGGACAGTCCAAGGCACTTGTCAGGACCATGAGGCCCATTTGCACATCAATGTTCTAGAGATGAGAGAAGTACTTCTAGTGTTGCAAGCACTTCAGTACTCTCTTCCACTGGGAACTATTGCAATACAGATGGGCAACATGTCAGTTTTTTGGTATATAAACAAACAAGGAGGAACCAGGTCCTACCCCCCTTTGTCGAGAGGCCCTGAGAGTATGGCAGTGGGCAACCTCCTCCCAACACTTTCTGATAGCAATGTATATCCCGGGCAAATCCAACATGATTGCAGACAAACTCAGAAGAACAATCCTGATGCCTCACAAGTGGTCCCTAAAACTGGAAGTAGTGGAAATGATTTTCTGCAAATGGGGCCAGCCTTGCCTGCAACATTTTTGCCACTTCTATGAATGCCAAATGCAGCAGCTATTTTTCCCTAATCCCCCCCTCCAGGGGAGTGACCAAGGGATGCACTTGTACATGATTGGTCTCTGCTCTCCTCTTTGCCTTCCCTCCCTTCCCTTGATACACAAGGTTCTTCAGAAAGCCAGCTCATTGGGAAGCAATTGGATTCTCATTGCCTCATACTGGCCTCGTGAAATCTGGTTCCCCCTTCCTTTGGCCTCATCTCCGGGAAAAGCCATGGGTTCTGGACCCAGTTCTGGACCTTCTGACTCATGCATCAGGGATGATCCATCTCTCTCTTCAAATCCTCAAACTGACCGCTCGACTGCTCCGATTCCAAATACAGCCGGGCTTCCTAAACTTTCCTCATCTGTGAAGCATATCTGCAGCAAAATCTCATTTTCATGTATGTGATTTGAGCCCAAGTCTGATGTCTCACAGACTATGCAAAGCTTTTCTAAAGGACACTTTTTTATTAAGCCCACCAATTAAGTCCCCTTTACCACCATGGGACCTAAACTTTGTTTTATACTGTTTGATTTTCTTTTTGAACCTCTTTCATTCTGTGAGCTAAAGTTCTTGGCATGGAAAACAATTCTCGTGATTGCCATCACTTCTGCTAGAAGAGTTTCAGAGTTGCAAGCTTTATCGGCACAGCACCCCTACATGCTTTTCTACAAAGACTTTGAACAAACCCATCCTTCCTACCAAAAGTATGCTCAGAGTCTAATTTAAATCAGTCCATAGAACTAGCAGAGTTTTTTTCCTAACTAACTTTACATGAGTTAATACCTCATATCAACATATGAGAATTTGGTATAAAATATAGCTTAGGTAAAGTGAAAGTGGGAGATTATCTACCAAACTGCTTAATTAGTCTCTCCAAGGAAATCTACCACAATAATAGACCTTAATGGAATTCATTCTTTCTACATTCACTGTCTCATTCAGGTTTATTATTAGTTATGTAATTATTCTGCTAAGAGTGGCAGGACTTCAGCCATGAAATTTAGCATTCCAAAAGAAGCGAGGGTTAGATAAAACCTGTCCAGATAGCAAGACATTAGAAAATTAATTGATGTAATGTGCTGACATTGTATATCCTGCCATCAAATAGCGATGAAGTGCTAAGAGATATAGAACAAATAAAGTTGTTTAAAAGGAATATAAACATATATGTATATATATTTGAATATATATATATATATATATATATATATATATATATATATATATTTAAATATATATATATATATATATATATATATATATATATATATATATAAATATATATATATATAAATATATATTTATGACATACCTTTGATCAGACATTTGGAATATCTACTGTAAGGCTGGCAAGTAGGTATTTAGGATGTGCCATTTCCCTGGTGTTATTGTGTGATCTCTGAGTTAGTATATAAATGTAGCATGTGGAGTAGTGAGGGGGAGAACCTCCAAAAAAAAAAAAAAAAAAGTTTTTTTTTTGTTTTGCTGTTCGATCTTTATAGAACAGTCAAATTAGTTTCTATCTTTTGCTTTTTGACTGAAGATAGGATACTCACATATATATGTGTATATATATATATATATATATATGTATATATATATATATATATATATATAAATATATATACATATATATATATATATATATATATATATATATATATATATACACATACATACATAGATCTATATAAATATATATCTATATATCTAGCTATATAGCTATATCTAGCTACACACACACACACACACACACACACACACACACACATATATATATATATATATATATATATATATATATATATATATATATGGTGGGTGGTGGCCATGGTTGTGCTCAGCTGGGGTTCCTCCTGTGTGGAGTCTACATGTCTACCCTACAGTCATATAAGTTTCTTCTGGGTGCTCCGGTTTCCTCACATATTCCAAAGACATGCAGTAGGTGAACTGGACACTCTAAATTGGCCATAGGTGTGATTATGTGTGCAAGTAAGTGGTATGGATGGCCTACTGTGGCAGGGCTAGCCACCTGGTGGTGTAGACCTTGCCTTGAGATGATTTCTACTCTTGAAAGTGACACCCTGACCCCATGTGCAAAATAGGAAAGAGGGGTTGAGGATGAATGGATGGATGGATGGATGGATGGATGGATGGATGGATGGATGGATGGATAGATGGTTGATGGATGGATGGATGAATAGATATATGAGTCTCTGACTAAAGATCAAACACCCAAAAGACAGAATGCTAAAATATCGAGCCCAGATTGTCAAAAACATGGAAGCTTAAATGGTATGTGCCATTATTGTTCTGGATGACAGTACAGTATGGATTATCATTTTGCCCTTTTCCCCACTGTTTTGCAGTCTTGGAGTTGTCATTTATAATTTGCAGGGAGGTTGGAGGTGCAGGGGCGCTTGCCACCTGCAAATGAGCAGATGCTGTGTTTTGTAGCATATTGTTCAAACTTTTGGGTTTTTGGCAATCTGGATTAAATTTTTTATTTTTCGCTCTTTAGATCTATTTCTATACATGCACACACACACACACACACACACACACACACACACACACACACACACACACACATATATATATATATATATATATATATATATATATATATCTATACCAAAAACAGTCCTAGTCCTGAAACACACAGATGTAGAAATAGCCCAATATGGAAGAAGCAAAACCACTGTAGGTATCCACAATAAACGTAAAAATGTTCAAAGTCAATTGGATATAAATGTAACAGACTTTTATTAAACAAACATAAGTGCTTTCACGGATGTATGTTCCGCTTCCTCAGACGTGCATCTGAGGAAGCGGAACATACATCCGTGAAAGTGCTTACGTTTGTTTAATAAAAGTCTGTTACGTTTATATCCAATTGACTTTGGACATTTTTACGTTTGTTGTGGATACCTACAGTGGTTTTGCTTCTTCCATATTCCATATTGGGCTATTTCTACACACATACATATATATAT
Source organism: Protopterus annectens (assembly GCF_019279795.1). Classification (NCBI taxonomy): domain Eukaryota; kingdom Metazoa; phylum Chordata; order Ceratodontiformes; family Protopteridae; genus Protopterus; species Protopterus annectens. The sequence goes on along the minus strand of NC_056732.1, from coordinate 210,403,917 downwards.
ATATATATATATATATATATATATATATATATATATATATATGGGTAAGTAATATTTGATCTATGATTCATTTTATCTAAACTCAAAATATCTAAAATTTTTAATCTAGAAGACTTTGTGATAGAAGAATCTAATAGGATCTGGAGAATTAATGCTGGTTTAGTTTAAGATGTTAAGCTAGTAGGAATTAACAAGGCAAATTAATTTAGTGCACCATTTATGTCTGGCTAATGTGCACCAAAAAGTTTGTATTTGTGTGTTGACAGTGATTCAGTATGTGTGGTGTTTTCTCATTTCTCTGTGGTTGTTTGCCCATAAAATTAGTATATGTAAAGTGTGTGTGTGTGTGTGTGTGTGGGGGGGGGGGGGGGCGGTGCAGGGGGACTTTTCTTTCTTGAAAAAAAAAAAAACAATAAAACTTTTGGTGGAGTATTTGCTCTATACAATATTTTAGATGAAATGTGATTCAATTGAATGTGTTATAAATTAAATAAGTTTTAGATTAAAATTGTATATGTTTTGTGATTATTTAAAGATTTATTAGATGTAACATAATGTACTATATATCTAAAACTATATACACACACACACACACACACACACACACACACACACACACACACACACATACAAAATGAGGCACGCAAAGATTTAAATATTGATTATTATAACCATACTGTTTTATGCATGAATACACTTTATCTTCTTATGTTATTAAGGGAAATATCAAAAGTACAATGACAAAAAAATGTCATATGAAATCACCAGAAATACTTTACTTACATCCAGTAAGTGTTTTTGTCCTATTCCAAGGACTTCCTGAGACTGAATGTAGCATACACAAACTAATCTTTGTCTTTTTAAATCACATGACTTGATCAATCATTCAATTAATGTTTAATCTTCATATATTTAAAAAAAAAAAATTAAATCTTTATCATTGAGACCGAGGGTAATAAGCATCTAATTTAATTTTCCATTAATATTCTCTCCAGTCTAGTTCATCTTCAGCACTGAACCTATTTTCAAAGTTGTGCACTTGATCTAAAGCAATAAACTTAAAATCTACCTTACATATACTTTTACTGTAGTATTTGCCAAGAGTGTTTTTGTCATCCCCTGTTAAGATAGCATATTTGTGTTCATATATTCTGTGATGTAGTTCTTTGGTGGTTCTTCTAACATAAAAGTCTGTACATGACAGTCATAAAACTAAATAAACAACATATTTGGCTTTGCATGAAAAACGTCCATTGATGCTGATGTTAACACTTCTAACTTTTAAATTAGTAATTCCAGTGTATAGATATTCACAGTAATTGCAATTAAAGCATTTAAATATCCCTACTTTGTTATACTTTACAAAGGGATGATTTAGCTTAGACTGAAAAAAAGTTAAAGTTTTTTCTTCTTTTATAAATGAATAATGGCTCTTCATCTAATACTTTCTTGAATTCAGGGAAACTACTTAAAATCTTCCAATTATTTCTTATAATGTTTTTAATGGATCTTTCATCTATACTGTTCATTGCTAACATAGATGTGCTGAAATAGTTGCTCCTAGCTGTCTTGTTTTAATACTTTTTTTTCTTTTTTTCCTCATATTAACCACTTCATCAAACTTGTCTTTAACAATTTTATCAGGATATCCCCTATTCAAAAATATATAGAACAGGGATATCCCCTCCATCATAAAATCTTGATCTCTTTTTAGTAAACATATTAATCCTTATTAATTGACCTTTTACAATATTATTTGAGTTCTGTTTGGATGTATGCTATCAGAACTTAAAAAAGCCTTATTTTGAATACCTTTTTTTATCAACAAGTAAATGGAGTGGCCATGGGTGCAGCCATGGTCCCCAGCTATGCTAATGGGAAAGAGTTTTTATTCTAGATAGTGTTTTCTCTGATAATGTTATTCTGCATAAGTGCTTTATTGATGATATTTTTTTTAATTTGGCAGGGTGAAGTGAATTTGTATGATAAGCTTTTAGAATATGTTAACAATGTCATTACGTATCTAAAGTTTACATCAAAATCTGATTTGAGAAGTTTGCACTTCTTAGATGTAGAGATATTAAAACAAAATGTAAATTATTAATGAAAATAACAAACCAGGAACCAAAAACCAAAATATCCACACGAAGAACAAGGTCCAAGTTGAATAAGGTTTAATGCAGCAAAAACAGACAAGTACAAAACGATTGACCTAGCTTTCATCCACAGTAATACGGACTTCTTCAGAATACTAAACATACTCAAAACCACTCTTAAATAACACATTGAATACATACCATGTGACTTAAATTAAACAATTACTTAATTAATGATTAAAATATTAAATTACATCCTACGCTTGGTTCAAACCATCTAAACAAAAATATATATAAAATTATATTGAATTAAAAATATAACACTATACCAACAACATCCAATGAATAAAAAAATTATATATATATATATATGTGATATACTTATTACTTATGTTTGTATGTAAATGTTATAAATTTATTATAAAATGTATATATAAAAGATGTGTATGTAAAATAAGTATTATTAACATAAACCCATGTGTCTTTAATATATATATATATATATATATATATATATATATATATATAAAATAACAAGAACACCAGCAATAGCAACCATGCATCTATTTAATCTGTATTTTCCAGGAGATGCAAGCCACAGATAGTTCCACGCCTCAACGGTAAACAAAAGTGACTCAGAAGACTCGAAAATAAAATAAACCAAGTTTAATGTAGAGTGCACTCAGTCAATGGTAAGCGCTTTCACAACAGCTTCTTCAGACCATAAATGACTGAGCAGTTACCATCAATTTAAAATCCTACACACCAATCAAAGCACATTCATATGTGACATCATTTCCTTAGAAACAGATAGTTACTAATGTAAACAGTAAAAAAAAAAAAAAAAAAAAAATTGTTAAAAAATTTTTGTTAAAAAATATATGCACATTTCACATGATTCATCTCCCATAAAAGCACTTTTCAGATCAACTGTGGCACATAATAAACTTCTACAATGAGCCTAAGCTGTGCTTTGACATAAATAAATTCTAAAAATCATGCAACATTTACAAACAGTTTAAATAGCATTTTCCACAACCTCATAGCAACTATATATACTACCAATAAATATAAACATACACTAAATAAACTTCAATAAGAATGTAAAGTGCTACGCTTCACTTTGCCCCTTCATAAGCAATTCCTAAAACAGTCTGTTTGACCATAAACCATTAGCATGTGCATGCTTATCCAACAAGCATAATGGCAACATAAGCATTCATTAATGCAATCTGTCTGAAATTCTCAACGTCAAACTGGCGACAGAAAATAACTCATAAAAATGTATTCTTACAAATTAGCACTTACCAAACAATATTAATCTCCCAAGCCATCATATCCACTCATATTAAACAATAACACCCAGAATCGCGTATGCGTGAATATCTGAAAATGTTCTAATCAAAACTTCTCAAAAATCTGCACACCACGTAATACTGACGCAACGTCATAATTTAAGCAAACCAAATGCATCGAAATACGCTCACATCTAACAACTTCACAAAATATGTATAATAGACCAGGGAACAAGACAAGCTTGCCAAGGTAACCAAATGGTCGTGCTCCATAAACATATCAAATATCCCTAGTCTAGAATTCCATACAAAAGTATGCAACTTTACTTACATTCAATAGAACTATCGACTAATAACAAAAACCAACTATCAATACAATAACTACAGATAATCTAATATACAAAACACAAAACTCAGAACACTTCATTCCTAATCCACATCTATGCATAAATATTCAAAACTTACAATTATAACGACAACAAGAAGTCTGAAACTAAAAAAGTATGCTAACATTTTCAGACTTCATATACAAAACTAATCCTAAATATATATAAAGATATATAAAAATATATATAAAGAAGTTACTGAGAAGTTTTTTAGCATATACAGAGATATAGAACAACAAAAAATCTAAAACTAAAACCATACTAATATTTCCAGACTTCATATAGACTTCTTCAGAATACTAAACATACTCAAAACCACTCTTAAATAACACATTGAATACATACCATGTGACTTAAATTAAACAATTACTTAATTAATGATTAAAATATTAAATTACATCCTACACTTGGTTCAAACCATCTAAACAAAAATATATATAAAATTATATTGAATTCAAAATATAACACTATACCAACAACATCCAATGAATAAAAAAATTATATATACATGTGATATACTTATTACTTATGTTTGTATGTAAATGTTATAAATTTATTATAAAATGTATATATAAAAGATGTGTGTGTAAAATAAGTATTATTAACATAAACCCATGTGTCTTTAATATAGATATATATATATATATATATATATATATATATATATATATATATATATATATGAAACTGTAATTACCAAATGCTTTATTCCCTATAGTATATATTATACCAAAAACACCTGCACTACTGTGCCTTGCCTCTAATATATTTAAGCTTAAGCACAGGCTTTATAGTGCAGTATTCATTCAGACCAGGAAAATTGTGTGCATTCAATTTTAATTGCCATTTTAATTCACTTAGGTCTAAATGCACATCCAAAATTCTACCCTGCTGGTCATAATTAATTTGTTGTAAAAGACAAAATTTAAATGAATGATCATGATGGTCCACTATATGTCTAGCCATGGCATTAGTGGGCTTAAGATGTTTCATATCTAACAGATGTTCCCTAACCCTCTCTCTCAATGGCCTACACATTTTCTCAACATAAAAAGCCATGCAACATAGACACTTAGCAAGATAAACAACATTCTTACTATAACAAGTAAAATGACTCATAATGTGTACCTGCTGATTGTTGACCACCAGTTTGCTACCCGTCGTTAAAATATAAGAACATATGGTACATCTCCCACATTTAAATTTCCCAGTTGTCCTATTAGTAACATTTTTGTACAACGAAAATTTTTCAAAAATTTTTTTAAAAGATAAATCCTTTTTAAAGACAAATCTAGGAATGTCCATAAACTTAGATCCAACATTTTTATCCAATTGCAATATACCCCAGTTTTTTACTATCACCCTTGTAACATAATCTGAATCTCCATTATAAGTCAAAATATACATCAAAGGAGAATTCCCTATATCAAAAGTAGAAACAGGCCTTACCCAAGTTTTTGTTTCACTATCAGAATCAAGTATACATTTATAAAAACCACTATGTCTCTTATTTAATACTTCTTGGAATAAATCCATACATACATTTTCCAGGTAACCTCTATTCAGAAACATAGAAACCATATAATTTAATTCATCCACAAATTCTTTCTCTTCACTGACCATCCTGGCCGCCCTGACCATTTGGCCCTTAACAATAGCCTTCTTTTGGTGGCCAGGATGCCAACTACTATAGTGAAGATAGGAATTTGAAAAAGTGGGCTTCCTGTAAATTCTAGAATTAAACTTACCATGTATCTTATCCAAGGTTACTTTAACATCTAAATATGTAATAGTATCTGTATTATGTTCATATGTAAATTTTAAGAACCAAACAGTATTGTTAATATATTCAATGAAGGCTTCCATAATAATCAAATCACCCTCCAAAATAATAAATATATCATCCAAAAAAACGTGTATACATTTTGATATACTTATTAAATGCACTGGTGAATATAAAATGCTCTTCCCAATATGCCATACTATAATTGGCATATATGGTAGCACATGAGGCTCCCATAGCCACTCCTTTACTTTGCCTAAAGTAATGCCCTTCAAAAAACATAAAAATATTGTGCAATAATACTTTTATTAACCTAATCATGGCATTAATTTGGTCTTTCTCAAACAAACCTGTTGCTCCCATTTGGTCCTCTAACCATAACAAACCCGTGTCCTGCGGAATTGCTGTAAACAGATTACACACATCAGTGGTTAAAAATGTAATATTACCATCAATGTTAAAAACTTTTAACTTCTCCAAAAAATCCCAAGAATCTTTAATTATATGAGGAAAGCATTTCAAACCCTTCTTCATATGATGATCTAAATACTAACTAATGAAACAAGTTTTACTTCGCTTACCATCTACAATAGGTCTAAACTGAACATTGTCTAGTCCTTTGTGAATTTTAGGGATACCGAAGATTCTGCTCACCACTGGATGTGGATTACACGTGAACTCATATTCATATTCAGTTATTTCACCCTGAAACAAGATGTCCTCTAATAAAATGTCCACTTTTTTATGTGCAATATTCATTTATACTAGTCTCATCATAATTATCATCCAACAACATAGACATCATTATGCTAATATAATCATTGTTGTCTATAATCACCATCCCATTGCCCTTATCGGGCTTCATAATACGTATGTTTTCAATTTTGCCTATAGCATCAAGTAGGGCATGTTCTTCATCAGTCATATTTACATATGTTTGCCTCACATGTTGTCTATAATAATCCCTGATATCCAACTCACACATTTTTTCATAAGTGGATATCATGTGATTTAAAGGGGGATTAAATATACTTGTTTTTCGTAATGAATCATGTTTGTCCGTAAACTGAGTATTATTGGCCCCTTCAAAATGAATTCTCAAGTTCATTTTACGTATAAATAATTTCAATTCTATATCTGCTAAAGAGCCTGTTCTACAGGGAATAAAGGTAAAACCCTTAGAAAAAAGATTGGCAAACTCTGAATTTAAAGAAAAATGAGAATAGTTATATAATTTAAAATCATGTACACTGTTTTCAATAATAGTGGGATTACATAAAATACCCTCCTGTGTCTGATGTACCATATCCATCTCTAGTTCAGGTGAATTCATGTCCACACCCACACTATTAAACATGGTGGGACCATCATAATGTTCAAATTTTGGATTAATAATATCTGCGGCCCCTATGGTGTTAACATCCTGAATTACCTCAAAATCACATAACTGGCTAGTTACATTCACTTCATTACTTTTTCCTACTATATTTAATAAAAAATCTTGATTAACATTAGGAACGTTAGAACCATTACTACACACATCATTTTGATCTATAACATTAAAATCTGGACAAGAAAAACAAACCAAATCATCCCCACTTTCATTTACCACTGAATACATACTTAAATTAAATAAATCAGAATCTATTTGTGTGGAGGAAAGTCCGTTGTCTAATAAAATGTGCTTGCCAGCATTAATTGTCCCAGATTTAGTCACAAGTTTGTTGGCGGTAAAACCATAATTAATGTCCGTCTCTGTTTCCACCTTATTATTTATAATATTATAAAAATAATCATTAAAGTCAACAAAGTCAACATAATTCAGTTCAAAATTCACACCAAACCGGCTCACCATCCCATTCATTTGATTCATATTGGGTTGCTTATGATAAAAGGGCTTACCCGTTACACAATCCACTTCACCTTCCTCCAAGGAAAATGAATAATTCATCTTCTGGGCCTCCACTGCTCGTTCCGAAAATTGCTGGTGTAATAATTCTTCTTGGGTTGAGCTCCCATCTGACCGAATTCCCTCTCCTCTTAATAAACATCCTTGTTTTGAATTCTCTCCGAACGTCTTAAACCATCTACTAAAGGGCTGGAGGCATCATCATTTGAATCTTTATCCCCTGTACACATATCCATTGTTTTTGTCATCTCTCCTTCTATCTCCTGATTGAATGCTGCTTCCCGGTTACTATGCCTATCAAGACCAGCCTTCAATTGTGGATATACTTGGCCCATTTCATATGTTTTTATGTCCCTCTGAATTTTGTTTAATTTCTTTTTATATATTGCATCACAACTATGATCCACTTCATTTAATATGTTTGTATAATTAGTGTAATAATGTCCAAACAACAGGTCTTTCACAATGGCGTCATGGCGTCATTGATGGCTTCAAGTTCAATTAAATAACCATCAATTTTAAGTTTGTTATATTTTACCATAATTTCCATTATGGCTATCCCTGTTTTATTAAACAATTCATGCAACTCTTTAATCATATCTTGATTTCCATCTATCCCATTCAGGTAGCGCCACATGCATAAGCCTTTCGGCACCAAAGCCAGTTCAATATTTTTACATAGGTAACTGTTCTCCAATTGAGTTCTTTTCAATTTAAATAATTTAGCTTCAAATTTTTTTAGCTGTTCAGCCAGAGTCCTGTTACCTATTAGTCCAGGTTGATCAGAAAAACTGCCTGCTAAGTTAAAACTAAATTTACAATTCTTCCATCGCTCACTATCCACTTTGTCCATTTTCTGACCTAAAAACAGAATAGTTTTTATTATGAATGCCAGTAATGTTGTTAGGATTATCACTTCTATTAGTTAAACTTGGCGTTGCTTGGGTAAGCGGCAATCCCAAACTGTTGTTTGTTGGTGAAGTTGAACCAGTACTTTGTTTCTCAAGTAATGCTTGTATATGGGCAGAATGTTCTTTCAACTGTTTCTTAATTTGTTGCAATAAAACCAATATATCCGCCGAGGAACCAAGATTCTCCATTGAAGCCGACACAACAAACCAGGAACCAAAAACCAAAATATCCACATGAAAAACAAGGTCCAAGACAAATAAGGTTTAATGCAGCAAAAACAGGCAAGTACAAAATGATTGACCTAGGTTTCGTCCACAGTAATACGGACTTCTTCAGAATACTAAACATACTCAAAAACACTCTTAAATATCACATTGAATAGGTCTAAACTGAACATTGTCTAGTCCTTTGTGAATTTTAGGGATACCGAAGATTCCGCTCACCACTGGATGTGGATTACACATGAACTCATATTCATATTCAGTTATTTCACCCTGAAACAACATGTCCTCTAATAAAATGTCCACTTTTTTATGTGCAATATTGATTTCATTTATACTAGTCTCATCATAATTATCATCCAACAACATAGACATCATTATGCTAATATAATCATTGTTGTCTATAATCACCATCCCATTGCCCTTATCGGGCTTCATAATACGTATGTTTTCAATTTTGCCTATAGCATCAAGTAGGGCATGTTCTTCATCAGTCATATTTACATATGTTTGTCTCACATGTTGTCTATAATAATCCCTGATATCCAACTCACACATTTTTTCATAAGTGGATATCATGGGATTTAAAGGGGGATTAAATATACTTGGTTTTCTTGATTTTTTTATTCATTGGATGTTGTTGGAATAGTGTTATATTTTGAATTCAATATAATTTTATATATATTTTTGTTTAGATGGTTTGAACCAAGTGTAGGATGTAATTTAATATTTTAATCATTAATTAAGTAATTGTTTAATTTAAGTCACATGGTATGTATTCAATGTGATATTTAAGAGTGGTTTTGAGTATGTTTAGTATTCTGAAGAAGTCCGTATTACTGTGGATGAAACCTAGGTCAATCGTTTTGTACTTGTCTGTTTTTGCTGCATTAAACCTTATTCGTCTTGGACCTTGTTCTTCGTGTGGATATTAATGAAAATACACAAAAAAGATATTAAAAATAATGCATATTTAAGTTATGATAGCATGCACCCAAACAAAACTAAAAATAATATTGTAAGAGGTCACTTAATAAGGACTAATATGCTTACTAAAAGTAATCAAGATTTTAATGATGGAGGGGATATTCCCCATGCTATAAATTTTTCAATGGGGGATATCCTGAGAAAATTGTTAAAGAGAAGCTTGATGAAGTTAATATGAAGAAAAAGAAGCACTAAAGACAAGATGGCTAGGAGCAAAAATGTTAGTATGTCTATGTTACTAATGAATAGTATAGATGAAAGATCCATTAAAAGCATTACAAGAAATAACTGGAAGATTTTTAAGTAGTTTCCCTGAAATCAGTTAGGTAGCAGATGATGAGCAATTGTTCGTTTATAAAAGAGGAAAACGCTTTAACATTTTTTCAGTCTAAGTTAAGTCTGCCCATTGTAAAGTATAACAAAATGGGGATGTTTAAATGCTTTAATTGCAATTACCATGAATATCTACACATTACTGGTTTAAAAGTTAGTAGTGTTAACATCAGAAACAATGGACATTTTTCATGCAAAGCTAAATTTGTTGTTCATTTAGTTTTATGCATGTCATGTACTGCCTTTTATGTTAGAAGTACCACCAAGGAACTACATCACAGAATATATGAACACAAGTATGATATCTTAAGAGGGGATGACAAAATGCTCTTAGCAAACACTGCAGTAAAAGTATGTGTAAGGTAGGTCTTAAGTTTATTGTTTTAGATCAAGTGCATAACTTTGAAAATAGGTTTGATGACGAAGATGGACTAGACTGGAGGGAATATTTATGGGAAATTAAATTAGATGCCTGCTACCCCCCCCCCCCAGTCTCAAAGATAAGAAAGATTTTAAAGTTTTCTTAAAATGTAAGAAGATTAAGAATTAGCTGAATGATTGATCAAGTCATGTGATTTAGAATGATATAAATGCTAGTTTGTGTATGCTACATTCAGTCTGAAAAAGTTTTTGGAATAACACAAAAGAGCTTACTGGATGTAAATAAAGTATTTCTGATTACTTCATACAAGCTGTGTTTTCTTATTGTTATGGTATTGTATTATTTTACTGCTTTAGTTTCCACTCTTTGTCAACATCAAAAGTACAGCTATACAATACAAGAAATAATATATGGTTATCTAAACAATGAGTATAATTATCTAAACAACACATTGAAATAAATGTACATTTCAAATGGTCCAGCTACCTCTACTGAAAAGATATGCATCAAAGTCTAAAGAACATGTTGGTAAAGTTTCAGTTCCTTGAAGGCTGTTACCATTTGTCATGCTGCATTATGCATACCTAATTGTAATTTACTTCAGCCAGTGCTAAGAACAGACTGCACTCTTGATCAATTAAACAAAAACAGCAAAACAAACTAAATAAATAAAAATGCTGGCAGGCAGAGTTTCACAGGCACAAATCACTCAGGTGATGATAAACCAAAGGCGTATTTAATGATAAAAATCCACAAGAAAAACAAATAAAATGTGAGCGCTTTCATTAAATAAGTGTTAACTTCATCAGACACCATTAAAATGTAAGACAACCATTTATATACATATAATAAACACTCATTGGATAAGCAAAGAGAGGCAGCTAGCTAAGCAAAGCTCTTGCTTTGGGTTAGGCTGTTGTCTACAATGGACTGATTGGACCAGATGGATAAAGTTAGTGGAGCCATCAGTCAGGTCTGGCAGAGAAAGGGAGATGGGAGAAGGGGAAATATTCATTTTTATCACTGCTATTACTATACTCCATAAATACACTCCTTATTACCAAGAGACCCATTATCTTCTTTGTATTAACAATTTATAAGTTACTATAGGTTCATATATACCAGGCTAATGATCACCAAGGCTTTTATAAGCCTAGCCATGCAGCCCAACAGAACTGTGTCCTTATGTATCATGGGGAATCTTACTTAGGACATTTCTAGAGGTTATATGGGGGGTATGTTAGTTTCTGCATTACTGTCTCCGTCTGTCTATCAGAGACATAGGGGTCAGACCAGGAATGACTTTCTGATTTCTGATCCATTGGTCAAGGTCACACATAGATAGGGTTAGTGATGGATTCTGCTTCACATAGACAGACAGCCTGTTCCAGAACATTGAGATCCTCTGAGACACATAATTGTCTCTCCATCATGTCTTATTTATGTGACAAGCAAAATTTAAATCTTTGGAGCTAGTGGTTCTGATGCTGTTCATTCTGCAGATGTGTAAAAGGTCCATCAAAACTGGCTCAGAAGATGCCTTGTATGCTAGACATATTCACCTCTCAGTACCTGTAGGAGGCAGAGTATAGAGATAGGACTTTTAGGTGATCTGTATAGGACAATGTGTTTATACCTTGGATTAACCTGGTAAGGAACTTTGTGGGCATTCATGTACCTTGACATCTGTCTCCGCACTAGCTAAGAAGCTTAGTTTTGTTGTCCAACACTACCCACCAAAATCTCATCAACTAGGGTTTTTCACATGACACAAATTGCCCTCGCTCTACTCAGTTCTGAACCAGCTTTTACAAAACTTGCACCTCACCATATGGAGCTCTTAATTCCTCAGAAAACAAAAGTCTCTGAATTGTGAGATATTTTAATTAGGCCCTTCAAAACTATGTAACAGAAATCAAACGCTGAACCTATTTCAGAGACATACATTTCACCTTGGACCTGTTTCACTGCTCAGATAATCAATTACTACTTAACTGCCTCATCGCACTAATCACTTTCTGGTAAAGCACTTAATAATTCATTCAATATCTTGCCTTTCCACCTTTCTAACATCCGCAACATTAATCCTTCCAGCAGTATCACTAAATGCTTCTTATTATCTTTACAAAATAGCACTTTTTTTGTAACTAATCAAATGAACCATGCTGTTTTCGATCAGCAGTTTTTAGAGCATTTAGTTTCTTTCATACATTTGATGCCACTCTGCACAGGGCAATTTTCACAAATGTACCACAATGTGAATCTTTTATACAGAGAAATATTCAGTAAACACAGCCCTAGGCAAGTAAGAAAGGGTTGGAGCATTATATAAAGTGCATTAAAGTAGCTGAAAGATCCTATGTATAGGTCAGTCATGGAAACGAAAGCAATCAAGAGAACAGGACTATTTGCCAAAGTTCAAAAACTGCCAAACAGCACACTAAGGCAAGATAACTGAATCATTTTCAGAATTCTTTGAATATATGAAAGCCTGAGGTAAATGGCATTGTAGTAGAGCAATCAGGACAAAAATGAGAGAATAAATGCAACACGCACCGATATTAACCCTTAATATTACTTTTCCATCATACAAATCATACTGCTCCATATGGCTCAATCTCTGTCTCTCCTATACTAGCATACGTTACATCTTATTACTACCTAATCACTCCACAACTGACTCTCATCAGAAGCAATTCAACTTAACATCCCACTCCAATAATACACCATTTTGCATATCCAACAACCTCTTCTTCTACTCGAAGAGACATACCTCCATGGCAAAATCTTTCTTTCAGTCTCTCACATCAGTCACAAATTAAAAGACAAAATTCACTACATAGAATTTACAAGTTCCTTACAGATATGCAGTGAAATGCAATCTAGCCCTGAACAGTTTCAGCAGAATACCCCTTATAACTCCGTATACCTTTAAAACAGTAGTGTAGTTAGAGCTGGGCAAGTGGACAACTGCCAAAATTGCAAGGTGAAAGGGAATTCAATCAGCCATCTATCACCCCAATCACTCATTAGTGTAATATCGACCTTTAAAAGACAGTATTGCACATGCAGTCAAACCTGAGTGCTATAGTGATCCATGTGTGGTCTAAACTGTGGTAACTGCTTGCTACATTGTAGCAAGCGGTTTGCCACAATTTAAAAGAGAAAAGATTTTTTAACTAAAACATGAGCATTGTAGTGCTCTGTGCAGGTAGGTTATACATTATTGCAGCTATGTGCTACAGTTTAACAGTAGAAAACATATTGTCAACTAAAACCTGAGCACTGTAGTACTCCATGCACTACATAAACTGTAGGAAATACTTGCTACAGTTTAAAAGACAAAAGTTTTTTTTTTTTTTTTGTCACTAAAACCTGAGCTCCATAGTGTTCCATGAAGGCAGGGTATAAACTATAGGAACTATTTGTTACATTCATAGCAAGCAGTCTGCTGCAGTTTAAAAGAAGAAATAATTTAACTAAAGTGGGAGGAGGGAGGGGCAGGGCCCAGAAATAATGGAAACTGAACGTCTGGGGCATGGTGGGGGGGGGGGGTGTTATGCATCTGGCAATCTGGCTGGTATGTCAGCAGAAGAACAGACCTTGTTTTGCTCTTGTGAGACTGTCACAGGGTGCTGGTGTAGTCATCTACAATTTTGCCATTAAACACAGAGAGACACTATTCTTCACTCAGGACTCAAAAGTGTTCAATATCAACATTAAGAAGGTATGCTGTCAGCAGATAGCCATTCTCACATGGAAAGCCCTCCAGTCCCCTGATGTTCTCTTTATTCCCACTGAAGCTTGGCTAAATCCAGAAAATTCAGATGAACCTATTCTTCTGCCTAACTCTAATATTCTTACAGCAGTTAGGAAAACAAAAACGGGAAGTATGCTAACAATGTGCAACAATCCATGTGCCCTTACATTATTCTCCATTTCAGCAATGCAAAAATACTGATATCCTATGTAAAATAAACCCCCCACAAGAGTCTCTGCATCACAGCAATGTGCATTCCCCTTTGCAACAACAAAGCTACTACTGAAGATATACTCTCTTGCCATGTTCTCAAGTCCCTCAAGAAACTCCCACTCTAGGTGACTTAAGCAGAAACTGGCCTACATAAAATAATGACCACGATTCACCTCTTCTTTTCTTCTCTTCACCTTAACCTAACTAAATAACTCCATAACTACATTCACCAAACCTCCCAATACCCTGAAGTACAGGCCAACACTAAGGGACTCTGGTTAACAAAGTTCACAGATGACTGCAAACTGGGAGCCATTATTGAATCCCCAAATGATGTGGATTGTCTACAAAAGGGCCTTACAGAAACAGATGCCTGGTGCCAGAGCCATGGGATCAAGCTTATTGCCAAGAAATGTATAATTATCCCCTTTGGAAAAAAAAAAACATGTACCCATGAATTACAACATAGGTGGCAGTACACTAAACATCAAAAATGTGATGAGAGACTTAGGGACACAGGTGGACAGTGGTCTCACCTACAATAACCACACCGCCACAACAGTCAGGAAATCCATCTATGTGGCATCACTAAGGGCTTTTCATCCAGAAAAAAGGAGGCCACTGTCCCACTGTACTCATCCCTCATTAGACCCATTATAGAGTATAACGCCCCATTTGGTATGTACCTCACAAGACATCTGCAACAGCTGGAAAGGCCACAGAAATACCTCACTAAAAGAATCACAGGTCTAAAGCAGATGCCCTATGCTGATCATCTAAGAAAACTCCAGCTATACTCTGTGGCATATCATCTACTCAAAGGCGATCTCTGCTTAACATACAAGGGCATGTCAAACCCTAAGCTGTTGGACATGCTCCACTTAAAGAAATCCCAATCCCTCAGAGCCACACGCTCCAGGGATCTAAACCTTGTCATCACAATGAACAAAACATGTTGGAGGGATAGGTTCCTGACCCAGAGACTCCCCATACTCTGGAATAGACTGCCCATACATGTCAAGCAGAGCACCTCCTTGGCCCTCTTCAAAAGGAACCTTGATGATTGGATGGGAGATAGGAAATTCACCTCAGGGATCACATCAGTCACCCTGCTAGACAGGGGTCCAGGAAAGTAAATATTGTGGGAAGAAATATCCAGGGAATTGTTATGGCTAGGCTTGTATAGGCCCTAGGGCCGATAGCCTAGTACCAACCTATGAACCTATGAACCTATGAATATGCACAATCATTGAATGGGTTGTAACATTTCATCCCAGTAGTATAACCAAAAAGACATCCTATCGGTCACCCTCAATGACTGCCATCCTTCCTTTGTAAATTTCCAAACCCAGTCTCCAAAAGTTCATCATTTTAGCTTGGTGCAAAACTTGCCCTTCAATAAACACATATTTATTTCCACCATGAAACTAATTAACAAGAACTTCCTAAAATATCCCCAGTAGATGCCACTTTTAAACAACTTAATCAAAGTTTCTTTAATGTACTCAATGAACAAACCCCACTAAGAAAAATGAGCAAAACTCTCCCTGACCCTTAGCTTACTCTAAAAACTAAACAGAAAGTGAGAGGAAGAGATAAAAGCATGTTTCATCAAATATCCAAATATCTATCAGCAATATGGACACTTACATACTCATGCAGAATCTCTTATAAAACATTAATAAGTAATACTACCTCAAACTGCAAAACAAACAAAATCCAAAAAAGTTTTGAACAAATAAAAGCTCCTCCAAGTCATACAACCCAACCCATATTTAGCAGCATCAGATGAGCAAATAGGCTCTAACTTTAAAACACAGGTTACACAGACAGTGGCAGCTCTCTTTAGAGATAATGCCATTAGTGACTCTCAGTCACTTTATCTACAATAGTGCCACAGTAACTCTTTATCTTTTAAACCCATACCAAAATCTTCTATCCAGAAACGTGTCCTCATGTTACAACCAACTCCCTAGGTGTGGACAAACTCCCAAAGGAATAATTTTACAACTGCTTCTGCATATACCCTACCAGATGCAGATAAACAGATTTGTGCAAGAGGCTCACATCCCAAAAATCTCGAAATAATCATATATCATAAATTTTCATAAATTAAGACAGTCAGTAGACTTGACACCCATAGACCACTTGCCATTGTGCATTCTCTATCCAAAATTCTTGAATAATGTGTCCACAAACAACTTTTCCACTAGTCCTGGATAATAACCATCATTTACCAACTCAGTATGAATTCCATCCTCAACATGGCACAAAAACAGCTCTACTTACATTCCTCAATGCCATCACTGTATGAACATGATCTCAGCTAGTTTTACCCCAGACATTTAGTTACTGTCTAAACACAAAAAATGAATGAAGCGATATCGCTCACCTGTATTTTGAAGCTTTTGACCCTTAAGAGATAAGGTTTTATTTTGTATATAGTACAATATGGCAAGGAGGGTATTTTCATAGAAACACATGGCAATAGGGTTATGTGTTTTTTTCAAAATATGGTTGACTATCGGTATTAATAAACTGTTGATTTCTATGTTAACTTGTATCCTATCCTGCCTAGGGCGGATATTAATGATGCTTAACAATAAATATTTATTAACACCACCATTTGAACATAATAGTTTTAATTTAAATATAAGGAAATGGAAGACAAATATGGTTTTTTATGCATTTGAATGTATCATGCCCACGCATTTTTGTAAACGGCTAGCAGGGTTTCGTTGGCCTATGTGTTGTAACAATTTGTGGTGGTTTTAGTTGTTGAACTATGGATGGGAGTGTAGTTTGACTGATAAGGTGATGATGTTTATGGTACGATTCCGTTTTTGGAACGGAAACCGATTAGGTATTATTCTTATTACAACAACATAAACTCAATTTGATTTTATTGTTAAGAGTTATTTATAGTTTCATTTTTTAATTGTGTATTGCATAGTATAACAATATATATTAATGTTCGTAAATGAAAGAGTTGTGAGTTTTGTACAACTTATGGGTTTATTAAGAGTAGTATTTTTAAACAATAAAAATGGGGTAACAGAGTGGATTGGATTTTAAACAATGGTTTTAAGTGTTTTTATTATTTAAACAAATTGGTATGGTATTTAGTTTAATTAAAATGGCAGTTTGTTAATTGATTAATTGACACCCTATTTAATGGGGAAGCTGTAACAAGTGAATGTTTCATTTTTGTCTGAAGAAGGAGAGATACTAATCTCTCCGAAAGTGCTTGTGTGTAATAAAAGTTCTAACGTTACAGTTTCGAACTACTGTTGCTTCATTTGCATGGGACATCGTATTTGGCATACAGTAATATACGATTTGTTTACGTGCTTGGTGGAACGCTATCCCTTGGCTTTTTTTGTGTTTCGATAGTTTGTTTGCCTTTTTGGATTTAGTTACTGTCTGACATTAGAAGCAATTACAAAACACATCTCAGCCTTTCTAATACCACTATTGTCTGGTTCCACAGCTACTTAAGTGATGATCTCAGTCAGTGAAATGGAATAGTAAAACTTCACCTTTCTGCCATTTTCTGTGAGTGTACATCAAGGCTCTATACTTGCTCCACATCTATATGACATATTTATAAAATACCCCAATGCAGCTAACAAATGAAGTCAGTAGTCCAATATGCTGATTTATTTATTTGCATTTGTTTACCAGGATGGTCCACTGGGCCAAAAAGTACCCATTTTTAGTGGAGGCCCGAGTAGAAAAGCTCCACAGAGAATATACAATACATTTTAAATAACAAACTCAATTTGTTACAATAACAAGTAAACAACGTTATTAACAATGTTTCAAATGGAATTAACATTTGTTACATTAAAAAGGCAACACAACCATACATACGTCTGTCTACAGACAGTACATGTGGATGTAGATTATCATTTAAGGATGGATGATAAAGTGGAAGGTGGAAGGATGGAGGTAGGAGGGTTGGAATAGTGGAAGAGGGAGAAAGTCAAGTTATAGGTTGTGAGGAACTATCACAAAAACTATCAAAAGAGCATAGCCAGAGGGTGGAGAGATGATGTTTCAGAGATGTTTTAAACACAACAGCATTACTAATGGATCTTAGTGGAGGTGGGAGAGAGTTCTATAATCCAGCAGTGGAATAGGAGTGGAGAAATTGACCAGTGGAGAGGTTAGTTTTTTTACTTGCAAGGGCATGCTATTTTCAGAGCAGAGGGTTCTGTTGGGGTGGTATAGTGTAAGTAGAGAAGAGCGGGCAGGGCAGCTAGATGGACTGAATATTAGTTTAGGGCAGTTGTTAGCTATATGTATGTAAGGTGATGAGGGAGTTCCAGCCATTCTAGTAGATGAGGAGAGGTGCAGTGGTGGGATAAGTGTCATCTGTTAGTGACAAACTTGGCAATTTTTTATAGCATGAGTCTAGTTTGGATTTAAGACTGGCATGTTGGTAAAGAGAGGAGTGCCATAAAGAAGAGATGGGAGCAGGTAGGAGGAGGCAATGAATAGTTTTGAAGAGTAAGTAAGGAAAGGTTGTGGTGGTATAGCATGGCTAGTTTCTAGTGTGTTTTTTTAATGTTGTTTTGTATGTGCATACTGAAAGTTAGGTGTTCATCTATAGTGACACCTAGAAGATTAGTCAGTGAGATGACCTCTATGGTGGTGTTATCTTGGGAAAGAATGGAGAAAGAGTCTTTGTTTATAGTAATGGTCTTTTTCGGGGTGAATAGCATAAGTTTTGTTTTTTGCGGGTTTAAGGCAAGGTGGTTGTTAGCCATCCATGTTTAGGTAGAGCTAACAGCTGACTGGGTGAGTATCAGAAGTTCAGGTGGAGAGTTGGCACTGCAGAAGATAGTGGAATCATCTGCATATTGGATAACTGTGCCTTGATTGAGAATAGAGTGGAAGTCATTGATGAAGATGCTGAAAAGCAAAGGTCCTAAGATGGATCCATGGGGTACTCCAGTGGTGGTACTGAGAAAAGGAGAGAGAGAGTGTTGCCACTTAGTGGCTTGTTGCCTGTCTGTGAGATAGTTAGAGAACCAGTGCAGGGTGGAGGGAGAGATTCCTAAGTTGGATAGATTTCTAAGAAGAAGAGAATGGGAGATAATATCAAAGGATTTAGAAAGGTCAAGAAATAATAGTGAGGAGACAAGTTTACCGGCATCTCGAGCCCGACTGATAGAGTTGCAGTAGGATACAAGGGCTGTAGTAGTGCTATGTCTGGGTTTAATACCATGCTGGGTAGCTGACAGCAGGTTATTTTCTAATAGAAAGTTTTGGAGCTGGCTGTGAACACATTTCTCAAGGATCTTTGAGAGGGGAGAGAGAATGCTGAAATAATGATGAGAATGATTGATGACTCCATCGTAATCTGCTCAGCCCTAACTTAATTAAACTCTTGACTTAAAACTCAGGAAACCTTCTCTTGGCTTGACAACTCCTACCTACCACCAAAATCTCAAAATACAAAACTAATGTTGGTCATACCTAAGTATTACTGTCCCCAAAAAATTAGTCACTCACAGTCAATTACTAATAGTCATCATAAATGAAAACCGAAATTCAGCCTCCACTTTCAAGATGCAGCTAAGAATACCCACCAGAAATTAGGCTAAGACTTTCCTTACTAGCAGCAGTAGTACTAGGAAAGATACAGCCGTTGCAAACTTACTCCTAACCCTACCATATGCAGCTCAAGTGTTCACAGACATACAGACTAACAACCCATGTGTTTAAATTAGTGTAATGCTACGATAAAAATCACAAAATCTGCAGCCAGCACATCTAACATAATTCACCACTGCACAGCCTTGAGACTCTAACTGGATGGAGCTACACTATACCTATTCCAGCTTAAAAGTGGCACACATCATATTGTACAACCAAGAAAAGTGTCACTTTCTGTAATAATTTATTGCAAAGAAGCAATCCAAATAAACAACTATGCACCAGAGAGAAATGTCTAATGTCAACAACTAAAACCGATAACATTACCAACTATGCTTTGCACTCTAACTTTGTAGCTACACTGTGGAACTCAATAGCAATAAGTATCAGATGACTTGCAAGTCAACATGCCTTTAAAGCAAAACTAAATGTAAAATAGCTTCCTCCCCATCACTTCTCCTTCATTACTAGTGGCATCATCTACCTTGTATACCTGCTTACACCTCTTGAAATATGACTGCAAGCCAAATCCCTTACACTGTGAAGATTTGAGTTTGCTGGGTCTTTCCTGCACTTATTACAAGCAGAACTTTCCCAGTAATCAGATGTCAGTAAATAAATAAATAAATAAATCAATGTTGCAAGGTTCATGGATGGCATTAGATACTTAATTTGGGTGGTAATTTTCAGATGGGAATAAAATATCTCAGCTACAGACCTAGGGTCTTTGACTGAAAACCTGTAGGAAAGAATCTCTCCCTGATCCTGCACAGAAGATGCAAATGTCATATGAATCCCAACTGAGAGAATATGTGAATGGAGAAAAGATGGCATGTAGAAACATCACTGTTGGTTGTTTTTCTGGCTTGAGCTTTAGTCAACTGAACATAATATGTTGTAAAACAGAACCCAACTCATCTTCTAGAGTAGACAAATCTTCCACAAGCACTTAGAAGTTAAGTGATATAACTTCATATTATTAGCATATGTCTTAATATTTAGTAATCTTCCCAGTCATAACCTACTGCAACAGCAACCTCTACACAGCAAATATCAATGGAAACAACATGGTGGATTCAAAGCCTCCACAAGCCAAATGGAGGGCATTGTAAGAATGAACCCCAGAAACCACTTACTGAATGTGACCTAAAGTATAACAGCAAGCAATTTGTGTCCTGTGGAAGGCAGCCAACACTTCGTTTGAAGATACCCATTTAAGATTACATGGTCAGCAATGTCCGACATTAAAATGGAAACAAGGATGACCAGAGCAGACAATAACAACTGATCCTTTGCCAGAACAGGGTCATTTACCACATTAAAAGGATAGTCTTGGCATTGTGCCTTGTTTACAAAGCAGACCAGCCAACATAAATAGGTCATAGGATTAAATAGGAACATATCTGTACATGACCCCCTTTACCAATAACCTTATTGATATGTGTAAGATTAGAAACTGTAAATGAATTTACAGGTTGCATGGGTCCTGAGATTGTTTCTTAAAAAATGGGTAATTAATACTTCTTTCAAGACAGTAGGAAAACAAATTCTCTCAAGGAGGTCTACACAGTCAAATAAATAAGCTACTTGAATGAGCTGGGGCATGGTTTAAACAGTAAGGCAGTTCCTGCATCCAAACAGTACCAGATTGCTGCTTGCAGAGGTGACGTCAAGCCATGGCCTGTACAAAACTCAGGATTATCTAAATGAAGTCCATTACAATTCACCAGGGATATATCCTGGAAAAAGGTTTGCCTGATCTTGGCAATCTTGTCTGCAAAGAGGTGCTCAGTACTCTCATTCTGGAGGAGGAGAAGACCTTTCTGTAGTAAGGCAGACTGAGCTGCACAGACAGATTACTGTCCATAAGAAACTTTTTATACAGACGTAGAGATCTCACCAGACAAATAACAGTGAATTCTTAAATGAGATCTGTGACATCCAAATAAAGTTCATACTCTAGCACAGAAAGTTCCATTTTAAATTCTGTTTTAACTGACACTTTAGTCTAAGTATACTTTGAAACTCAACCGTATATTGATTCACAGGAAAATAACTTAAAGATGAATATGCAATATCGACAGTTTGTCCTAAGCTCTAGCTGTCTTTGCATTATATGTGGCAACCTATGAATTCTGACCTCTAGCAAGGATTTCCTCAAGGAGCTGGTCCATCTTGGCAATGAGTGGTCACTAGATGTTTCTCACAAATGCCTGCAATGATTAGGCTCAGTGACAGTCAAAACGTGAGGAGAACTAGCTCAGTGAGAGCACTGAAGCAATTCGCTCATATACAGCAGCGCTAGTCACTTGAGTAAATTCAAAACTCTTTAAATATTTAGCACTACCATGGAGAGGTTATGTTCTCCATCACCAACCCATGCGTAATCACCTGTCAATAATTGCCTCAGATGATTATGTACCAGCTCAAAATGGAAGGTGGAGAATCTGGAAGAAAATATTAAGGATAAATGAGAGGATAGGAAAAAAAAGAGGAATCCAAAATTGTATTGTAATTCTCTTGTATCCGTAGAGAATACTCAAAAGTGATAGACTTTCCAGAATCAAAATGCGGACTTCTTAAACACAGAAGAAAAACACATGGCATATCACCAATGGTGTTTCTCTGTTTAGGGCTATTGACAACAAGTAGACTTGGAGAAAGGGATGCAGCAGTATGACAACCAGAAATATAATCTAGCTAGCAGCAACGACCACAAAAAAGAATACCAGTGAGAAACAGCTCAACTTTCATGTATTTAATACAAAGAAATATATTACACTTCTCTTAGCGCCTCGGCCAACAGCCTTTACAGAGTACTACTATGACTACTACTCTGTAAAGGCTGTTGGCCGAGGCGCTAAGAGAAGTGTAATATTTTTCTTTGTATTAAATACATGAAAGTTGAGCTGTTTCTCACTGGTATTCTTTTTTTGTGGTCGTTGCTGCTATATTTCTTTGAGTTCGTGGTGTTGTTGAGAAATATAATCTAGCTAGGTTTCTGTGATAAATGCCAGCTTTCACAGAGAAAGAAAGCCAGAAAAAAATGCTTGAATTTTTCAGATAATGCTGGCATTAAAAACACACAGTTTTAAACATGAAAAATAAGTCCTGTCTAATGGTTACAAATGTATTTGTGATGAGTAAGGTACCTTGGCCAGATGGGATGTCCTCTTTCATGAATGGCCATAACACTTTTCAGTGCCTGATCATACCAAACTCAATAATGCCCACCATATCTGAGCATGTGAAAAATGAGAGCCTCCCAGCTCCCCCCTGTGACACGTTAAAATCCAAAGCCTGCAAAATCTCACATATGTCACAGATCAATGACTGGGATGTCAAAAGGGCAGACGGCAAACAGAATTTTCCCTGAAGAAGAGAGGCACATAATGCTAAGATAGAACAAAAATACTCTAAATATTAAAGCAAATGGCATGCCCAACTTACTAAAGCATGTTTCATCACCAACTAAAAAGACCCTGCATAAATAATTCTAGTTTAGAGAATATAAAATGTCTAAGTGGAAAATAGTCATAAATAAAACTCGGCCAAGAATATTTCAGGAAATAAGATGCTCCGAATATTTAAGACAAAACCTTATAATCATTTAGTGTATTCAATATCCAGTCAATAAATGCTATTTCATTTGTTTCTATTTCACTAAATTATTATGTTTGCTATCTTAGGTGGGAACGTATGCACTGCATTTTTTTTTTCTTTTTGGCCTTAGCTTATTTTTAGTACTTCTGTGAAAAACATTCTTCTTTTGTAGTCTAGCAGAAGGGAAAAGCAAACATTTAACTTCAGATAATTTATTTGGTGGAAACAGCAATAGCAACAGATTTAATTGTATGTTTTATTCTCTTTAGTCTGTGACTGAAATCTTTCCTATTCAATGTGCCAGATCTTCATTTTCCCAGCATGTTGCATTCTGAGTACCAGAGTAATTACTTCACATTCATCAAGCCACAATCGTCCTTCTTAAGAAGATGTATCTGCTTTATTAATTGTATAAAAGTTCCGTGCCATCTAAGAATTTGATTTAACTCACATTCTGGCAGGTATGTTTTAGAAACCCAACAAGAAAACAAATTATCTGAGCTAATAGCCAACAGGTAATTAAGAAAATACAATGATTCTTATGAAACTAATACAAAGTATGTTGCCAGTTTAGAACAATCACAAACTGCTTGCACTCACAAACACACAAACATAACATTGTATACAACACATATTACTATAAACTTCACTGAAACAGAATTTAAACTTTACTCTTAACTGCCTTGGTGACCAGCAAACTATAAATCATACCATGCCACAAAATAACCTCAAATTTATTAGTATATAGTTGTCATAAAAAGGATAGAGAAGACATTCAACACAAGTATAAGTGGTTAAGACCCCTTCTTTCACTTACATTTAAACACAATCCTTTGCTGTAACATAAGGCAAAGCCTTTAATCACACACGAGGCAATATGAGATAAAAAGCAGCGACACTAACTTGCTAATTCTAATCATACTGTTTAGCTGTCCTTGGTCTGTGAATAGACTGTTATTGTACAGATTTCCTGGCTGCCTCTTCCCATGTGTGGTGTTAGACTAGTGAAGTTACCCAGATGTCCTCCTCTTCATCTCACCTATTTATTCCTAATTATAAAGGCCCTGTGTTTTCTCAGGGTAACATTACAGTTGTCCCTCAAGCGCTGCTCATTTGGGCCTACTGACAGCCTAAATCTCCTGGCTTTTATAGTACTGAAAAAGGAAAGCCTTTAATCTAGACAAGATGGGAAACATAAAACAGAATATAACAAAGGCTGAGTGTTATATTCTTCATTTCTTCATCATTAAGGGAAAACCCTCTGTGCACCACATTTAAGATTTCCTGTTTTTCCTTTTATTATGTTGTTGGTCGTGGTTGTGTCTGCCTTTATTGTAAATAATGGCTGAATCTTTTGTGAAAAAAAATCTGTTACTGAAACAAATAGTGTCTTATATCTTTTCCTTGGTAACATTACTTTATTTAACTAATTTGCTTGATTTATTTTTTATTGCACTGTTTTTCAGAATTACTTAGGGTTTCCTGATGGCAATGTAAGCAAAATAGGGTTTGAAGCTGTTATCAACAAAAATATTCATTTCAAATACCACACATACTAATTAAAGCAATATCAGAGACAAACGAAATGAAAAATCGATTTGGGTAGCAAGCTCTATGACAGAGAGGGATAAACCCTGACTATGGCACCTGTGGCTTGAGCACCTGTTGGAGCTGGCAATGTGAAGGAGAAGGAATGATGGGAATAAGTCTCTGCACCTTTTCTGAGGGGTGGAGTTGAGGGAAGACATGGTGGGCCAGACACCTCATATTGCACTGGAGAAGGACCGGTTAATGAACAGTAACCAGGGTGAATAATCACGTGGGACTGACAGCATATTAACCCATGGACCAAGGACTGGTCATCCCTCAGTAACTACACCATATAGGAGGTCTCAGCCTTCTACATAACAACAGCCCATAGTGGGCAGGAACATATCCCATTCAAGCTAAGTCTGTTTCTGTGAGCAGCAACTGCAGATTTCAGCCTCACTCACCTTCTCCAGCCGGGGGGGGGGTGATCCTGGTACTATGGGTTAAATACATGAGCGCTAAACTGTTCCCCACGGATTGGGGTAAGATGGCACTTGGGGCTGCCGCACTGCAGATGTATAAAAGTAAAACTCCAAAAAAAGTAACCCATGGAAAAAGAAATGATTTAATTTGAAAAAATAAATAAATAAAAGAAGTATAGTATGACTAAAATACAGTTGTCATGTGTTTTTCAACTTTACCTTACTATATAGCAGTGCCATCTGATCATGCTTCTCATTCCTAGATGACATAAATAAGGGAAATGACTGTGAATCTGTGAAAAAATGTGCCCTAAAGTTTCTCCATATTTTCATCAAAGCTGATGGTAGACAAGTCAGAAATCACAACATGGGCACCACAGTGTATATAATGTAGGAGACACAGGCAGCATTAAACATTATCATGTAACCAAAACTCAGATGCAGTATTGTGGGGGCAGTTAGACCTAGCAATAAAAAGAAGGATTTGACATACATCTATGGTCCTCATAAAATGGGCAGATTTCCCAAATTTCACTTTACTGTCATTTCACCTTCAGACTCCTGCACTGGTCTCTTTCATAGACTTATTTGTGCCGCTACTTCATACTGGCAAATCCGACCATGAAGGACCATTTCTATGTACAGTTCAGTTTCTTAAGGAGTCTTATTAGTGAAGAAACCAGTGGCAATAATGAACTGAAGAGACTGTAGCAGGACACTGCAGACTTTTTTTTTTTTTTTTTGCTTTGCTGGCAGACTTCCCAAGGTAAGGCCCATAATTGGAATTCTAGGAAATATTCTGGCCACTTTATTGGCTTAGAAGGATCTTTCATAGAGCTTCTCCTAAATCTCAGTATGATGACTGACACTTTATCTGTTCTAGTCCCAGTCACCTTCATTAGATAAACCAAAATTATAATATGACTTTAGAGTAAGTCAGGGCCATTTTTTCTTCCTCCATTGACTTGCCTTCTAGGAGCCAGAATGGATGTACTGATAGGTAGCCAAGATTTTATTCCTCAAGTATCAATTGCTTAATACACAAGAAACAGAACATTGCTCGCCTTTTTTCATATGAAATCACTGCCAGCGGGATTTCCTTCTGCACTGACAGTCATTACTTAGTTTTTGGACATTTTTCCCTTCCACGTGTTTGTGTGACTGTAAAGCTTAGGGGTGTGGATGGCATGCTTTCTCACATGGGGGTTGTAGATGAGCTTATGCTCTATGTAAAAAATGCTTACAGTTATATATTTCATCCTTTTATTTATTTTTTAGTTTGAGGGGGATTGTGTTCAAAGTTTTGGCTTCTCATCATATTGTAAGTTGTGGTTTTATAGAGAATCCCAGGATGCCACCTAAACTAACACCACTGGTGCGACAGTCTCATTATCAGCTTGTATAGGGATGTGTCGGATAGTAAATGAGAATGTCTAAAATTTGACTAGTTTATCTAAGTTTGATTGCCATTCCAACCAGGCAGAATTATTTGATTTTTTTTAAATGGATGCACTTCATGTGATTGTACAATTGCTTCATGTGTTGTGTCTTCAGAGTGTGTGTAACTGTTGTTCTTAACTAATTGTTTCAATAAAGTTTTTTTAAGCAGTGAACATAAATTATTTGAAAATGTAACTATATTTGTTCTTTTCATAACCTTATTCCCAGTGTCACTGCATTTTGAATCAGTTTAATTTGATAAGTTAGTGTGCACATGCACATGTGTGTGTGTGTGTGTGTGTGTGTGTGTGTGCGCGCACGCACGCGCGTGTGTGTGTGTGTGTGTGTGTGTGTGTGTGTGCGTGTGTGTGTGTGTGTGTGTGTGTGTGTGTGTGTGTGTGTGTGTGTGTGTGTGTGTGTATACAAGTGTGCGCTCATGTCTGGTGGGTGCATGTGAGTGGGAACATGCATTGTGCTCTTAGGAATCTTGGCAGAGAGGTATATATGTAAGTGTAGGTGATTTAGAATAGTTAACACTAAAATTGAGATTTGAGATTTGTCTTTTAGTATCTCTGTTTCTAATTACAATTCAGTATACAGTACTGAGGTATAGTGTTGTAGTTATAAAATACACATGTCTTTTATGCATCAGTGCCACTTGTTTGATTTTCTCCATCTAAGATTAAAGAAGCCCCTTTGCAGTAATAGGTGAAATTTATTTAATGACTTGGCGGATAGGATTACACTTAAGGTTATCTTGGTTGTCTTTTTCAGTTCTCTATGACCATGATCCTATTAAATGAAAAAGATAGCATAATGCTATGCAAATTGAGATCCACGTGTCACATCATAGCTTTTGCATCTGCTGCTTTATTATTTGTCAGTTAGTTCACTCTTCAAGTTCATATCTTAAAATGCTTTCAGAATTACTTTTTTATTTTCAGCAAAAACATTGGGCAGGATTCACGAAGCCTCCGTGTAAGAGTTACAAGGCTTACACGGAGGCTGCAGTTAAACGGTGTGATGTCAGCATGTCATGCATATGCATGAGGGCATGCTGAATCACACCTAAGGCTTACACGGTCCGTGGAAGACAGTAGGGGGCGTGTCCATAGGCCGAGCCCTGCAAACGGACACGCCCCCAGAAGAGTAAAAGTCCCGAAAGTAAACCCCCACGACAGAGTCCGTGTAAATGTGAATAAACACAACACAACACATACCCTCACATACTATGAACATAAAATATATAAATGAACATGTTATATATTTTTTTTAAATTGTAAAGATGTTTGCCCATGAGTGCGCTCGTTTGCGCGGGCGTGCCCGTAGCTTAGGCACAGTTAGCAGTCAGTGGAAAAGCATATAAGAACTACATATGCAAAGTAAGCCCAGAAGCAATAGCGTAGTGGTAGAGACGTCAGCTGAAAAGCAGGCAGTCATGGTTCGAGCCCCCCCAACATCAGTTTTTATTTTTAGTGAAATAAGCACGAAACAAGTCCTTGACATATATGTACACATATAAAATTATATTTTATGTAAAATGTAATGAAATGGGACATTTATTTTGAAGAAATGTGAGATAACAAAATAATAAAAAATTTCAGATGTGCCTATAGCTGAGCTACAGTTTAACAAGTTGAGTGAATCTGCCCGTAGGTGAGCAGTGGTTTAACAGGTGTAAAATGAGTGCCTGTAGGTGAGCAGTGGTTTAACATGCTGAAACTGTGTGCCCATAGCTGAGCTGAGCGTAATATGTGTGCTGACAGCCAAATGAAGTGTAAACCAGCGTACCCCATTTGCGCGGAGCTGCACGCCGCACCAACAAGCTAACCGACGGGCAACATTGAGCAAGCTGTAACAAAACTGCCTTTACACAGACAAACCTCCTAGCCTGTGTAGACAGTCATAAAATATAAAAAGCAGTGGCCAGGTTCGAACCCAGGATACCATGCACCATAGTCAAGGTATTGAACCACTAAGCCATGACAGTTGCACTTAGAAATGCAGTAATAGCAAATATATAGGAATGAATAGAAAGAGGAGCATGACAAAGCAGGTTTTGTGAAGCTGATACAATTCCAAAATGGCCAATCACAGATAAGTGCAGGAAAAACGGCACATATAAGCCCATAGGCAGGAATACACAGCATAACCGATTGTAGAACCAACTTGCAGCCAGAATGTCAGGTGTAGGTGAGGGTAGTTGCTTTCAAGCACAGAGGTGGGGCATTGAGGAGTCCAAATATATGGTTTGGCTCCTTGTCCACAATCATAAGGCCCAACTCATGCAGGGCCAGGTCCTGTGGGGAGCATATAGGGCTGAGGCGTGGGACCGGTTGGCTCATGATCTCACCAGTGCCACAGGGATACCAAGGACTGGTGAGCAGGTCCGTCACCACCATGCGGACCTGAAGAGATGGAAGCAGGACCAACTGAACCGTTGGATCCAGGAGGCCCGGAAAATGCCCAAAGCCCCACTACTGAGTAAGTTACATCTAATTATTTATGTAAGAAATTAACCTAGCTGATATTATGGAGATGTGTATTCCAATATTACTTTATTTATATTACAGCTGCAGGTGTCCGTTCTGTGAACCGTAGAGCCTATGGCAATAGGCTGGCATGGTTGTGCCACCAGGCAGGTCAGTAATCCTCTCCCTGTAACTGTAAATAAATATAAAAGTATGACAGTTAGCAAAAGAGTGCAGTGTAGTCACTAAGTAATAAAATGTGCAAGTAACAGTGTAAGAGGGTTTGCAAGTATTGCGTGATTACAAATGTGTGATGCAGTCTGTAATCCAAACAGAAAAATGAAAAAGTCTGAAATAAAGTCGGAAATAAAGATGTCCCACCTGTAATATAATAGTACATAACCTGCAGCAGGCTGAAAAGTACAGCTGCAGAAGCTGAGTAAAACACATGTGAAATATATCCCTGTTGAAATACAGAAACATGAAAGAAGTGAGACTGTTGGAAAGGATTGTAATAACTACAGGTAAAACATGTCAATAAAGCCTAGAATTAAGTACCATCCTGAATTGTAAAAATAAAACAAGTGAGAGAGTGTGAGAAAGAGTTATGAATCCACCAATAAAGTAGTAATAACTCCTGAACAAAGTATACTGCAGTCATTACAGAATGAAATGAATGTGACAAGCAGAACCAAACTGTAAAATGTGTTAAAAATGTTACCGTAGCTGGAATGTGTATCCCAAAATCTGGATATGTTGTTCTCAGTCTGCAATATGCAGATAGTATGGTTGTCTGAAATACCAAACATCCACAGTTGTCTATAGCTATATAAAGCAAATGTAGCAGGATGATGTAGCTGAACAGAGACAGATATGAATGTGTATAAATAAAAATTAAAATGTATATTGATGTAGCAGTAACATTCCTATCACCAACTTGAAGTAGTTATCACATAGGAAACTGTAGGCAGAACTGTAGTGTGTATATATCTGCAGCTATTAGAAATGTACAGCATATGTATTGGTATTTGAAGTTGTTAATTAAATTTTCTCCACCCTACCCTATAACCACATATAATCCATTCCATGTGAAATTGGTATGTGCAATCACAATTAACAACCCTGGACATTTGTCCTGTTGGTTCATACATATTTGCATGTACATTGATGCATCTGCCCTGTTCATACATCCAAACCTGATGGCCTGTTGCCATCAATCAACCCTGCATGTTGTTGCACTGTGTATTGCTGTTCAAAATATGCATGTGTTATGCTTGCTCTTCAATGGTTTGAATATCTGGGTGTTTGGTTAATGGGAATACTAATGCATGCTGTTACAACTAATTGTGAATGGTCTTGTATGTTACTAATCCAAACTGTCATGACATAATGCAAAACATAGGATGACAGGGAAGGCGGTTTCCAGCGGATCCACCTCTCCCTCCTCAGCTGGCGAGTGCACCTGGCAGTAGTGCCCAGGCCGCACCCTCCTCCGGTGGCCCTGTGCCACCTGTGGGTGGAAGCACTGCAGGGGATGGGGCTCGTCCCCCCTCTTCAAGTGTGGCCGGAGGAGAACAACCACTCACCCTGCATAGTGTCCGGACTGTGGTGCGTAGGGAGATCCAGGAAGCTGTTCTTGGACCCCTACACCAGCTTGAGGCACAGGTGGCACAACTAACGGGCGTGCCTGCTACCTGGCCTACACAGCCCCAAGCACAGCCCCATCCTGGGCTGTGAAGGCACAGTGGCAACTGCCCATGGGTGGGGATATCAGTTCCACTGTTGCCATCTGTGGGCTCGTGGGCTCTAGATATCCAAACATCCGTCCCCGTCAATTGTGTAACCCCTCCCACGTGTCATACACTGCCCCTGTATGCATCTTGTTTGTCTTGTCTGTTAACCTACCCAACCTACCTCCCCAGCTATACTGACTTCCCGTACCTGACATACCACTCTCACCAGAAAAAAAAAAAAAAAAAAGAAAAGGGCACTCTGTACCCACAAAACATTACGCCCCATACATAGCTGCCCATTTCGCACACATGTCTGCTGGACATGGAAACTGTCAATTATAATTGGCTGTACAAGTATTGTTGTCCTCACACCTCTCTCAGGGGTGGAAGGTTTCAAATGTCACACCAAATTACAAACATATGCACAGCTGTTGCTGATGAAGAAATGGGCAGCTATGGGCCTTACCTACATCCCTCCTGCAAAACCCGAGCTTGTTTCCCTCCTGTCTTATCCTCTTTATGACCCCTTTTTCACCACTTTCCTGTCTCCCCATTTTCATTTCTTTCAAAGAAAATAGCGCGGGTGTGCGCAAGAGTAAGCACTTTTAAGCAGTTGTAAGCGGGTGTGCGCGGAGCTGAATGCCAGTGCGCATGCATGAGCTCCACGCAAACCAACGCTAACCCGGTTACAACTGCTTAAAAGTGCCTTAGTCACTCTGAATGACAAGTCCTGAAGTCTGCTCAAAAGCAAAATAAAATCCCACTGTCAGTCCCGAACCCAGGACCTTGGAAACAGTAGTCTGCATGACTTACCACTAAGCCATGACTGCTGTATAAAAACATTGTGCTACAATAAATATATCATGTAATAGTAGGAATGAATCTAAAGGGAATATAGGATGTGTAGTACACAAAGCATGTCATGTATATTTACTGTCAAATGTAGTGGATTTCTAGAATAGTAGTGTGTGAACAGAAACAGCCATGCTAGTTGGTAGCTAGTAGGTAATAATGTCACTGTAGCACCTTGCAAGCCACACACATACTCACAGCAGTATAATCACTGCCCATACCCCACAACCTCTTAAAGGAACACATCCGGACTAAGTAATAAAAAATGTGGAGCAAAGGGCCAAAAACAGGGACACATTCCAAATAATGCTACAACAAACTTAGACAGTTCAGAGAGTAACAGGTTCTGCATTTTGTTGGATGTTTGGAAGGGTATGAAGTCTGAAACTGAAATGTTTGTCACTATAGTCTGACTTGAGCCCAGAGTGAATTGCCAGAAAAAGCTGTTTATGAGATATTGACCAAAATATGAGGCAAAATGTGGACAACCTGCAAATATCTGTACACTTGAGAGGTCTGACACTGCCATATTTGAATAGTTAAGAGCCTAGACATAGCAACAGTGACTGAGTTACAGGGATGCCCCACAGACTCCTGTGAAATGTACAAACAGTAGGCAGAAAGGTGTTACAACACATGCAATGGTAACTATGAAGTACTGAAAGTATGCACCACTTGCACGGCAGAAATAGTGTATTAATACATATGCTCATGCTATCCCACAGTCACAACTGCAGAATACCAGGCAATTTAATGGGTGTACCCCACTGATATGTACCATTCCATGAGGCAGATAAAAGATGCACCTGAGAGTCTCTGGGGCCTGCTCAGCAGCATACTCAAATACCCTAATAGATGTCAAGGCCCACACCATGGCCAGACCACACTGCATGCAGTAACACCCTAGCAGATATAGCAAACATTCCAAGGTGTGAATGTACATGGAAATTAGGAAAGCCACAGCAACACACTACACTCAAGACACCTAGCAGGCATACAAGTAATGAATGTAAAGGGAAAATATTGAAGCCATAGCAACAAAGTGCAAG